>NC_141137.1:34468984-34623448 GCF_053477565.2 Lygodium microphyllum
TGGAATACAGCAATTGTGGGAGTCAAGTAACAGTGCATAAGTTCCGGTCTGAGATGGAGATTTGGTGGGTTGGTGCAGCTCAGGTACCAATTGAGAATCATCAAACATTGAAATGGTTGTTTACTCATACAGGTATTCCAAACATTATTAAGTCTCAAAGTGAAGGAGAAATGTTGGTTGTTGATGGGGTTGGTAATTTTAATGTGGAATGGCACATGAGCGTCAAGTTGAAAACAATTAAATGTATGCTTGGAATATGTAATGGGGCAAATGCAAAATATCCTTGTATTTATTGCATGGAAAGTGTCGGGTCTAAAGATTAGAGGAACTTGCGTCCTGTATAAGAAGAGCCCAAACTAGAGACTCTATAGATCTAAGTTTTTTTTTTTTAAAAGGAAGATATATGGGATCCTATTCTTTCAATTCCTCTTACAAATGTTCATATATGTACTTTGCATACAAAGATTAGAATTATTGATAAACTTCTCAGGTTGCATCTCTACTATGCATACTCAATTAAGCCTTTGTCTTTATTGAATGAGTGTATTGACAAATGTGAGGCATTACTCTCCAAAATGGGTTTTCATGGAGGTCAAGTTCACATAAGAAAAGATTCAACACTTTTAAGGAAAACAAGAGATGTCTTGGATGATGTCTCAATGAGAGGTTCAAAAGCTAAACATTTTTTAAGTAACCATACGGAAAAACACGTGAGCATTACTTGGGAGCATTGGAGAGAGCTGTGTGGGATAACAACAAACGTTGCAACCATACCACGAGTTGTGTTTCTAAGGATAGAGGTTTGGAGACACCTTGATGTCTTCCTAAAGCTCCTCAAACAAGAAACGAAAACCTATGCGTATCCAGAAGAGTTCAAATGTTCCAATACAAATCTTGTTCGAGCAATAAAGGAGACATGGGGAGAAAAAGATATCACATTTTATTTGGTAAGAGAGAATATTTAATCCAAGCTTTCTTTGATAAAATTTACATTGGCATAAAATGATCGTTACTCTTATGAATTTGCAGCATATCCTTTATATCCATGGGCCTTACTTTGTGGAGGAGCAAGGCCCCCTAGCAACTTATAGCGGCCAAGGCATGGAAAAGTCTCACTATCAAGCACATACAAGTTTTTTTTGAGGCACAAGACATGGAGGAGAAGTTACAAAAATCAATGCTCTTGAGGAGCTATTCAATTGGTTTTTTCGACAATAGCTTCAAAGAATGAATACTTTAACTTGAGAATTCATAGTATTTTTCAAGAAAGAAAAGTACAAAGCTAGCTCTAAGGAGCCTTTACATCATCCTCCCCTTCCAGCATATTTCCTCTATAACGTAGAAATTTTCTTCTCTTTTAGCCAACTATTGATTTTATATATGTTTTGTTTGCTGCCAAAGCATAAGATGAGAGGGCTAGAAAGTAGCCTACTCCAGAAGCAGAGAAACCAAGACCATAACCAAAAATCCTCATTACCGCAGTCTTCTCCAAAAACATCACCTTATGTGCATTGTATTGTAACCTGAAAAAACCAAGTAGCCTTGTAAGTGCCTTGATACATATAGTATAGGCCATGTTGCTTCCTTTGAGAAGATGTTACGAAATACTAAGAAAACATGCAGATCAATCCTTGCTAAGTAATGGCCAAGTGCAACATCCTTTCAGTGAACTAATACCAACTCTTGTCCCTTTACCTCGTCCTAAGAAGTTATTGAAATCTTCAATCTACAACTGTAAAAAAAGACAAATGTCAAATGAATGTTGAAATCAAATATATTAATGTATATCTTACAAAATTTGAGATAATAGTACCAATTGATTTTCATCATTCTCTAGCTTAGTTGGATTCCATATGTTAATTGATAAATGTGCCTCATTGGTATCTTCCAATTCTTTAACGTAATGTGGCTCTTCGCTTCAACACAATATTGGTGAGTTTGGGAATCTACCAATTCCTATTTTTTGAATACTAAAAAGGTAGCACCCGGATAACATGCCCATAAGTTTCTCAAAATCATATGATGTGACCTATAATTGGAAAGTGCTTGAAAAATAGAATCTATTGAGCTATAGAGCACTCGATTTGGAGTTATAGTGTTCAAGTTATAAAAAATCCAAAGATTTGACCATGTGTCCCAAACTTATGGGAAATTTTCATATTCTCCAATATGGTGTTCATCCAAAATGGGAAATTCCAAGTCGGTCTTGAAGGCCATGGAACTCCTCTTCAGTAATCCCATACTCTTTCTCAACATTCTTTGCCTTACGAAAACAAAGAGAAAGGGCATTCCCTGCTTTAATAAACTTGTCGTCCATAATTTCGGTGTCAAGTTTAAGTAACTCTTCTTTTGATTCCTTTTCGACGTCAACAATGCCATTTGCAGCATCAAAATCCTTTGCAATGATGGCTAGGCAATAATCCTTCCTAAGATTAAATAGCCTTTGGATATTTGCTAGCAGTATGCATTCCTTGTTCTTAATAAGGAAAGTTGGAAGTGAAACAACTGTATAAAAAGAAGAGTCACATAGAAGATAAGCATTTGCATGGTTCTCTTCAATAATGGTCTCAGCTTTGAATTGGGCAATACCTACTTTGCCAGCAATATATGCTTCTTACTTGAGGTCCAAACATTCCTCTGTATCCTTGTCATTTGCTACCACGTCCAAAAGGAAAAAGCTAGAACATTTTGGATCCCCAATTTTTGTTCATAAAATTTAACAGGATATTTAACAAGAGTATACGCAATGAATACAGCCGTTTTGGACATTAGCCTGCATTTCCTAGAATGAGTAGAACAAAACAAATATGAGGTACAAAACCGGTCAAGCAAATGAGATGTACACTTTCTTAAAAACAAAGCCTTCTTTGAAGGTGAGCTCCCAATAGGTATGTGAACATATTCCTTTGCATCCCTTTCAACTACTGGAAATGCAAGACTTTCAAACTCAGCAAACTCCTCCAGGAAAAACTTCTTGCATGAGTTCAATACATGGTCTAAATCCCAGTCACGATTGAAAATATCCTTTGCAGTTCTGTAATAAGATAGCTCCATGCCATTCTGTAGAAGAAAGTCTAGGAGCCTTTCTGATGGAGAAACCTCTGTGATTTGAGACAATCCAGAAACCCTCAATGGTGACTTGCCTTTGACTGGAGACTTCCTAGGCATTTCAACACTTGCTATGCTGAACAAGGGGAAGAAGCTGTGGGAATTTCAGGAGAGAAGGCAGCACAACCAGAAGCCCTTGTTTGACGTTAATGACAATCTTCTTTTTTTCTTATTAGGGGTTACTTGCTCTTGGAATCTTGCAACATCCTTAGATTCAGACATGAGTGAAAGCATGATATGGTGTGAAAGTGTGCACTCGACCTCACGAACAATGCCTCCTTGCTTCGTATTTGTAGATCTAAGATACAGTGCGAAATTCGGCAAGCGACCTCAAGAACAATACCTCCTCGCTTTGTATTTGTAGATCTATGATACGGCGCGAAATTGGGCAAGCGACCTCAAGAACAATACCTCCTCGCTCCTCCTCACTTCGTATCAAGGGATACTACATGAAACTGTGCAAATTGACATATGAAACACTGAAAGTGAACCTCAATTCTAGCTAGGCTTGATAATTTGCAAAAGAAATCATAATAGCCTAATTACTTGTTTATATAGACATGCAAATATATGCCATGTAGGGAGCCACGTGGATGGCCCACGCAAACCCTAACCAATTAAACAATGCCATGTATCGTCATTCTCGCAGGTATAAAAGATCAATTGCAGCTTACATGGCTCACTTTTCGAATCTATGAGCTTCAAGATCAACGATTGTTGCATCGGCCTATATCGGCCATTCGCAAATACGATGCGAAAAGGTGATTTTTAATCATGCGCTCGACTACATTCTCTCTATATCGGTAATCCGCAAATACGGCGCGAGGAGCTTTCATTCCAACCAGCACTTTTCTCTCATCGCACTGTATTGGTACTCCGCAAATATAGCTCAACAAGCTTCATATTCAATCCTAGCTTTTCATCTATCACACCATATCCTCATCCATATAGTTATCCGTATGATTTCAATTGCGCCGTGTCATCATCCATATGATTCCAATTGCGTGCTTTACTCCTCTCACACCCCACAAATACGATGCAAGTAGCTTGATTTCATATGTGCGCTTCACTCCTCTCGCACCGTCTTTGCCATTTGCAAATACAATGCAAATACAACGCGAGTAGCTTGATTTGAAACGCGCACTTCACTTCTATAGTGCCATATTTGTAGTTTCTATTTTGGATTTAAAGTTTCTTTAATATGGTTTTAAAATGTTCTAACTTGAACTTGTCTTATTTTCCAGTAGGTCATGGCTAGGACAAAGAAGACTGTAAGGAAGGTGTATTTAGATAGTAAAGAGAGTGAGGAAGAGACAAGACCATCAGCTCTTGAATATTTCCCTCATGAGATCCCACGTACCCTTGGTTGCCCTCAGTCTCCTTTCGTGGAATCTAAACAATCAAGTGCAGAAACAGTGTCTTCCCTTACCCATAGTAAGCTTCATCATGTACAGTCCTCCCCTACAATTGCCAAGTTTCCAGCCTCCCTTAGAGACCCTATTCAATAGACAGAGCAACCTGGACCCTCTTATGCCCATGCAGAAGAAGACCCTTCCAAGTCCAAGAAAAAGAGAAAGTCTAGATTTTATTATGTTCAGAAATGTTTTAGTGGGATAAGGAAGTCACAAAGAGCTACACAGCATGTGATTCCAAAGATAACATTTAAAAGAGTCGTCAAAGATATTTCTTATAGATTATCAAGGGTGTCGACTGAAGTTGGCATGCAAAAAAAAGGCAGCTTGTAGCCATTCTTTGCCTTCAGGAGAGGCTGCTGAAGACTTCGTTATTGATTTTATGAACGATGCTTATATCACTGCTGCCCACGCTCATAGAATGACTTTGATGAATAAAGACTTTAGTATGGTTAGCAGAATCAGGTATAGGTTCGACAAGGTATTGAGACCCTTGCCCAATACTTATCAAAAAGCATTTGAGATCCTCAACGTTCCTCCAAAATTGTCTAGGAGAGTGAAATGGCTAGTGATTGAGGAGGTGACACATTTATACCCTCCAAAGACCACCCCCAAACAAGTGTTTACCCATCAAGAACCCGACGAACAAGTGTCTGCCCATCGAGAATGACCACAAGCGATTTTAGAGTTAGAGGATGAAGTTTATAAGAGGAAAATCACTGTCCTTGGTCCTGTCAATCTGAAGAGAACAGGGGAGGTATACAGGCAAATGGTTGTGAATGTCTCTTGCACTTCTTCAGAAGAAGACTATCTTAGTATTTCCCTTGAGGACAAATCCATGTTTGTTAAGAAAGATATTCAATTGTCAGATTCTATAGTCTTTTGTTGCATAAGGTAAGGCTTTTTGACTCTCTTTTTTTAAATGGAATGATAGTGTTGTTCACTACAATTGACATTCCTTTGTTTTGCCTACTAGTTTTAGGGCGTTAATTACTTCTCTGAGCCAAGAAATCTCTAAAACTATATTTATCGTTGATCCACTATTATTAGTGGAATTGTTTTCAAGATCTCATTCAAACATAGAATTATTTTTCAGAACGTTCAATCCAATCACAAACTATAATATTATATTTCCTTACATCGAAAGGTATGTAATTTTGCAAAGGGCTTAATGTATACTTCTTTTTAGTAGTATGTGTTTCCTACTAACATTTTACTTTGCAGAGGACATTGGAGCTTAATATATATTGATATTCTCACTAGAGAAATTATCCTTATGAACTCTCTTATTGGTATCCACGGCCAAGCAAAAATGTACGTTGAATACAATAATCCTCACTTTTTGGTTTATTGTTTATTTTATTTGATTGTTTTTTTTAGTAACATGTTTTCATTTACAGTGTTGGTAGGTTGGTGGTTACCTTTTTGGACACCATATATGAGAATCTTGCTAATCCTCAAAAACCATATAGCTTCTCTTACAAGAAGTGCCCTTGCAAAGTGATGCATATTCTTGTGGATGGAGAGTGATTTCAAATGTTTGACTGACAATAGATTCAAAGATTCTCAAGATAGATGGGGTTAATATAAGTATCTTTCACATTCTTTTTAAAGCAACATGTCCTTCATTTTCACAACTGGTACATTGTCATCAAATTTTTTATGATCATTCCATTTCTTTGTTTTAATTTCCTACAAGTACGAACTATCACTGCTCTTACAACTTATTACAACTTTCCTTGTAGTGCAAAGATTACCCCGACTCATACACATGGTGGATAAGAGAGAGATGTATTGAGTTAATTTTGGATAGGGCAATCATGCCTGTCGACCCCGACTCTCCTCCAGTTAAATCCTTAACTAAGAGTAAGGCAAAAGGTAAGTCATCTGGAAAGACAAGTAAGCTAAGTAGCTCCAAAAAGACAGAAATGCCAACACTTTCTCATCCATCTCCTCATCAACCACCTAAAGAGAGGAGGCCTTGTGTCCAAGTCAAATTCTTCCACCAACCAAAGAAAAAATCCACTGAAAGGAGATTAGATATCTTTTCACAAAGTGATGAAGAAGTTAGAAAGCTGAAAGAAGACAAATAGATTCAAATGAAGCAAGATCATTGTATATCTACACTTGAATTTTGTAAGTCTTCATTTAATCAAAAGCTTTTTGTCAAATGTAAATGTCATCAATGTTTTCATATTTATGGCTCGAAGCTTACAATTGTGGGAGGCAAGCAACCCATACAAGAGAAAGTCCTTTTAGCTCTTTTCCTGACTATTTTACCGTTTACTTTGACCTTATATTTTGGGGATGTATAGTCTATCATCTCCAAGGTATCTCTAACATCTTTAAGATTCCAATTGGAAGTGATATTTATCTCCTTTTCTATAACTTGCACCTTAAGATTGAAGGGCATGCAATTTGTATCAGAATCTAAGGGAATCTAGATGCCTTGTTTAAGTTTTTATCTCCTATAATCAAAACCCAAAGTAAGAGTTTGTCGTGCTATATTATAACACAGAGACAAGGATTGGGGGCATACAATACACCTCATGGTGTCGCCCTTATGGTCAACCTCTCTACATTTCCAAAGCTTTCCTATAATGTTATCTAGTTCTGCTTCTGTAAAATTTCTACTTAGCCAAGATACTTTTGTTCTCTGTAAGTTTGCTATTTTGAAGTAGCCCACAAAGATATGTAAGGGGATAAACCATAACAGGTGTATTCTTCTTAAGATCCTTATAACTGTCATGGACTTTTAAATATCTTGACATATTTTGAATTTAAAACTATGCATGGTTGCCTTATCAGGAACCTCCCAAATTAGAGATGAGAGACTTGGAAATGGAAAATCCTCGATATGTCCATATGTACCCTCTTTAGATGGAACCACATATTGTGCATAATATATAAAAATTCTTTTGTCACTAAAAGAACCGATGATCTCATCAGCATATATAATGTCTGCAAACGCCTTATGAATCGCATTGAAAGTTCCACTCAAACTCTCCATAGGTTGCCATTCAGTACTTGTTGATGGAAATATATCTACAACCAAAGTTCGATATTAATACTTACTTAAATGAAAAAATATCGCATATGTTATCAACTTAAGACTTACAATGTGTTTGCTGGTAAACACGTTCGTTATTAGGAGACAAGTGCATATCCTTGGCCATGTAAACATGTTGCACTTTGACTAACCACCCTTCATGCGTAATTTTGAAAGCAATGATATGCCCTTTCCAATGATGCTTTATATCCTCTGTTTTTCTTCTTTTGACCTTGTGAGAGCCTTTGCAAGAGGGTAACATGGTCACCAAATCGTTTATGCAAAAGGTTTTGGACTCCCAGTTTCTGTCTACTCCTTGGCTATAAAGTGTATGAGTTTATTAAATGAGACGGGTGCCTTTTGGATGCCATACTTAGATTGAATTCATAGAGAAAAGTGCTCGCTGAGAAAAGGAAAATGAGAAAGAAAGAAGCTCATTGAGAAAGATGAATGAAAAAAAAAGAAATACTGAAAAGACTAATGAAAATATATTGGGGGCACCAAAAGCTCCCAACTTTCAAAAAAGTTATTATTAATTTCACAACATCTTTATCATAACCGACTTTGTCACATTTTATAAGTAAATAAGGACTTCGAGACTACCAAAACATGTCAGTGTTTGGAGATTTTGGCTAAAAGAGAGAAGATAATCACGAAGTGGGCTTTACTATCTCCAAAAAGGAGGAGACAAGAATACCATATTCTTGTACACGTGGCAAACTCTCTTTGGCCATTTCCTTAATCCCATGATTAACAAAAGTGCATTTTGGAAGCGTTTTTGGCCCTAATGCACTATTGTTTAGAATAATGGCAAGGTTGTTTAAGGTAAACACAAAGACTAGAAAGTTGCAACTCAAGTCTGAGCTAATTCAAGTTAAAAGAGAGAATTTGTCCATTACTAAACTATGCATTAAATATAAATAGTAGTATGTAAGCACTTGGATCTATCAGTGTAGCAATTGATAATGATGATGATGATGTGCGAGCATGTTTAGATGATGGACTTGGAGATAAGTACAAGAGCTTCAAGTTGTCTGTGAAGGATGATATCCCTGACTTTGTTAATCTGATTTTTATGCTAATACTTGAGGAGAAGAACCTTGGCTTGGATTCCTCTTCTCAAAGTAAAAGAAACTCTAAACATGTGTTTTACTCTACTAGTAGAGGTAGTGGTCATAGTTAAGGCCAAGATGATGGTCATGGTCAAAGTTATTGTACACAAAAAAATAGGGGAGGATAATCTCGAGGAAGGGGGATCCAAAGAGAGCAAGTTGCATGTTTTAATTGAGAACAATAGAATTCTAGTGATAATAGGAATGATGGCTTTGTGGTGAGAAGGGCTATATGTCCAGTAATTGGTTCAAAAAGAAGTATGAAATAAAAAATGGAAAAAAGTAGCAAGGTAATTACGTTTCCACTAGCAAAAATGATGATGATAGGAGTGAGTAACTCTTTGTCATGTAGTATTATATGAATACTATGACTATTGATGGTTCATCTAAGAATAGTGTATAATATATATATATACTCAAGTGCCTCTAACCACATGACTTCTCATGGAGAGTGGTTTAGAGAGATGTGTAGACAAGAGATGATACAACCCATTCCATTACTCACATTGGTTCTGTTTCCTTAGGTATGCAATATAGTAAAACAAAGTACTTGGAATATGTGCTACATTTTCCAACCATAACTAAGAACCTAGTTTTTGTTGGTCAGATAGTGGAACAAGGATTGCACATTTAGTTTAATTTGTTATATAAAGTACCCTAGAAATGGTTGCACATTGATTGCAAAAGATAAGCATATTGGAAAGTTGTTTACTCTTGATGTAGATCTGTCTGAAATAGATGATGTGATATTTGCATAATATTCAAGTGTTGTGGCTGATATTAAACTTTGGCATAAGTGGATTGGTCATGCAAATGTGCATCGTTTGAAAATATGTAGTCAAATCAGATTATGGATGGCTTACAAAATTTTAGAGTTAATGGGATATGTACAAGGTATGTGCAACATGTCAAATTGGAAAGTAGACAAGGCATACATTTTTACATAAAAAGTATGTATGCAAGAAGCCACTTGAGTTGATACATTTTGATGTGTGGGGTCCTATAAACACTACAACGATGAGTGGTTGTAAGTATTATGTCTCTTTTATTGATAATCCTACTCAAGGTATACCCTTGGACTTACATGGTCACATAGATGTAGATTGGGCTAGTAGTATTTCAGATAGGAGGTCTACTAGTGGGTTTGTGTTTTCCTTTGGGAGTTACTTGGAGTAGCAAGAAATAGCCTACAGTTGAACTATCTAGTATTGAGGCAGAGTGCAAGGGTGCTATGGTTACAATACATAAGCTAACTTGGCTTTGTAAGTAATTGTGTATCATGTAGGTCCATTACCATTTCATTTGAGAGTAGGTTCTATCATGTGATATTGACTTGGTTTATGTTAATGATTAGATTGCAAGTATTTTTACAAAGTCATTGGGAAAGCTGAGAAGCTTCACTGCTTCATGACTATGCTTAAAGTACATGAGCTTATGCTTGAGGGGGAGTACTAAGATGCCAAGCTCCACATGAATTGGCATCCACTACATGTCTTGGTGATGTGGCAGGACTTTACTCATTGGCATGTTAGGTGACTGCTAACATGGAGGATATGACAGTGATTCTACAACTAGACTACACCCATGTAGCCCACTCTGGGTTATGGCATATTCATTATGCCAAATCATTTATCTTGAACTAGTTCACACTTAGTGACTACATGTACATATGTTCTAGTACTTTCATATTAGTCTTCTATCATGTTGTAGACTAAGTTCTTTCGTGTGGAAGAAGAAGAAGAAGATTTTAGCCCTACTTATGTACGTATTTCATCAACAATGCACATGCATACTTAGTAATTTACAATTACTTTATTAACAATGCAAATATGTTTTGAAAATGGACAACCCTTTAAAAAAAGTATGATTGATTGAGAAGATTAATTTCATACATAGACATTTTTCATATAATATACAAGGAAAAAATTGCCACAAAATGATGAAGCTAAGTATAAACATTTGCAAATAGAGTGTCCTTCTAGGCTCTTGGATACGCAAAATGGTGAGATCTACAAAGTGTCCAAAAACTAATCACCATCATCATCCCCATGGTTGCTTGGGATGTAGTATTTGTCCCCTTCATCCAAGTCCATCAAGGGTGGCCCCTACAAATAAATCACCTATTTTGTAAGAACCAGCCTAAGGTTAATGTAGCATGGGAACAACATGATCCCAATGATTGCTTGGGATGTAGTCTTTGTCCCCTTCATCTGAGTCCATCATGGGTGGTCCCTACAATCCAATTTTCTTTTTTGTAAGAATTGGCCTAGGGTTGTAGCATGGAAACAACATACATGAAGATCCATAAACTTTTGCTCACCAAATCACTTGGCCTGTTTAGGATGCAATCTTTGCTCTCCAAATTGTGCTAGTAAGGTGTATATACTATCAAAAGAACCTCTTCTTATTCAATAACCCACACACATAAGTGAAACTCTTAAAAACATATCCTTACAAAGTAGGTGTAGATGGAATCTCATCCTCTACTCTCAAGATGTGATGGGCCTATCTCTTCCCAGATGTGATTTTCTGGCTTTTGTTGCTTGAATTTTAAGGCTCACTCCTCACCTCTTTGAAGTGTCTCATAGGCCACTAAACATTGAGAGGATTGCACACACGTTGTAACATCCAAACATCTTTCCAAGTTGCCTTTGTCATTGTTTGGATACATTGCTTTCAATTGGGCTAGCAACAATCCTTTTGTCTTTGTGATGCCTTTTGGTTGCATCAATCCTTTAGAAAATCATTGACAAAGTAGATTGAAAGGAGCTAGAGCATGTGTTAGGTCATTGTCTTGTGCTTATCATCCACTTGAGTTTTCTATCATATGCACATAAATTAAAGCACTGGCCTCTAGAAACCACTACCCATAGTCACTATCTTGTTTTTTCAATCATATGTACATAAATTAAAGTACTGGCCTCTAGAGACTACTACCCATAGTCACTATCTAATATAACTTGAACTAAACCATATTGAATAGAGAAAAAGAATTTCTTATGCAAGTGAGATGGTACCTTATAGTATTATGGCCCTCATTGTCTCTTTGATAGAAGGGCCTTGAGTATCAAGATTTGATAGTCCTAGCAAAGAGATGGAGTAATTTTTCACAGATGTATTACTTTATTATGTCTTATAGGGTCCCATGTGGAACTATCACCCTCAAATGTAGAAAGACCCATCTCTTTACCATCACTTGTACGGTACATAGTGGATGGTGCCTTACGAGCAATGCATTGAGGGGGGTTATTACATGGAACCCTTATAGCACTTACCATTGATACACCTTTTGAAGGCCCCTTGCTTACACACTTTAAAAATTGGATAGACAAGGACAAACCCCTTAGGGTTTGCTTTCTAGAGTTAAAGTATCTATTATTACGTATAAAAATCATCACCATTTGAATTAGAACACCCACTACATAGCTACATTTTTTGGACTTGGCCCTCCAAGGCAAATGCTTGATGGGTGATACCACATCAATGGTACCCTAGGTAGCCATGTGGCCAATCATGCAATGTAGTACCTAAAGGTAGTGACTTAGTGCAATCCCATGAATGGCATGGGATTATGGCAATGTTATGGATGGTACTTTGTAGGTAACACACATGGGATGAGCTACATTAACTAGTGCTAGATTTCAAGATGGTGATAACCATGTCTTAGAAATTCCATTATTTGTTGAGAAGCTTCATGTGCGGTAACTTAAGTAGTGAGAGGGTATACTAAGTAGTGAGAGAGCCTATTAATGTTGACATGATAAATAGGGTTGTGTGAGAGGAGGTTAAAGAGGTTGCTTGCCTCCTTTCCATGCCTAGTACAATTTTTCACTCCCACTTTTTGGGAAATTTGTTACTCGATAGTAGAGGGTATACTAAGTAGTGAGAGAGCCTATTAATGTTGAAATGCTAATAGTGTTGTGTGAGAGGTTGAATAGGTTCCTTGCCTCATTTTCATGCCCACTAGAATTTTTCAAACCCCCCCTTTGGGGAAATTATTCCTCGATAAACCACCTATACAATGGAGATGTGTTGATAGATAATGGAGCTTGCATTCTTCCTATTTACCACTATTGCCCATGGCCATATGTATGCTCAATTAGTGATGACTCATAATCAAAAAGTAAATTGTATATTTGGGTTGCAAGTTACAAATTGCATTGTTGGGGACAACTTGTATATCATAGGCAGATCATAGCATAGTAGTTACTACTTGGACCAAAATTTAATATGTTTGGCATATTATGCAACTCTAAGATTGGATTGAATGCCTTATAAGGTTTTTTGATTGGATGCATAGTTGTAAAGATCAAGGACTTAAAGGCCATTTTCTTAGACCTTTTGCATAATTGGTACAACATAACATACCAAATAGTTCATGTTCTCCAAAGGATGCTCAATGAGATAAATCTTGAAATCCAAAGGCTTCCTATAGCTTGAGATGATGGGTTGCTCGAATGAACTCATGCTGCAATGTAATCTTGAAGTTTGGCAAAGCTAGATGACCCTAAACTTTTGACATAAGAGTTTAGATGACATTGATGCCATTTTAGGCATTCCATGGTTATGTATTAGGAAAAAAAATTCACTTAACTTGATGATAAGTTTCTTATGGATGTGGTTGATCTAACTTTTGAAATGAGTGAATCACAATGTATATTTGACACACTTTTTAGGCTAACCAAACCATATTAACTTTCTAGCAAACAATTAATTAATTATTTTGCATATATTTGGGAAACTGGTTGCGGTGGTTCTCTATGACCCACTCATTTCTACAATGCGAACCGCACCTCTTAGAATTAAAAAGTAAGCATGGTGGCAAGTGAATCCAAGTGTGAATATTTTTGCATGGAAAAACTTTGCCGTGGAATCTCCATTCTAATGATGCCGAAGTCAATCTAAAAAGGGTGAGACTAATGTTTGAATGGCCTACAATTTGCATTGTTGAATAGGCAAAATCACTTTAGCCTTCATTGGCTCCTTCTAGAAGTTGAGTAGAATGAACTTGCTAAGACCTTTTCACAACTATGAAGGGGCCTCCAAAGCAAGAAAAAGCATATTGAACCACTAGATGTCTAATAAGCTGAGCTGCTCCAACAATGTTTTCATGATTTAAGCAACCATTAACAATTGTACTAATATTGTAGTTTATTGCCGTACATGTTGCCTTATATCAAGATAATTGACCTATTGCATTCAAGAGGTGCAGAGTCACTAAAACCAATATTTCTACACCACAAAAGAAACACTTATCTTATGTAGTGTATAATTCATAATTTGGGTTGATCAACAATCAGTGAAATTGATGTATGAAAAGGGAAGGTTGTTTTGACTTGTGATATGCTATTATAAGAGTGACTCAATAAAGTTAATAATACTCTTGGTAGAATCTTTGAGGTCAATGCTTTATTCTTTTTTATAAGGTCTCTAATTACTTCTTTCTGCCTTTCTTTTAAGGGGAGGTTGTCAAACAAATCCTCGTTTTGGTAGGTTTGGCCAACTTGTCCAAGCTAAAACCTCATAGCTTAAAAAGCCTTGGTGGTCCAAATGCCCAAAAGCTGTCCACTAGTTGGAAGATAGCAAAGAGGAAATACATGAAAGTTGGATGATGAATGGAATGATCTAAGACCTATGATCATGACATCAACCAGCAAACTTCATATGAATCTTAGAATGCTCCTAGTCATGGACACCTCGATGTACATTAGAATTTGACCTTCATTAATTGGTACTTCTATTTGGATAACATCGAAAAGCTTTGTGGAAAATTATATGAGGCATGAGTGCCCACGTCATTGGCATATTAATAGTAAGTAAGAGGTAAAAAAAACCTTCAAAATTGTAAAAACACTGTAGTAGGAAGACCTTCAAATACGAGCATTTTTAACCTCTTAAATTTTTCATTCAAAGGCATTTCACCTTCTCTCGCGCAATTATGGACTGGATGCTTTTTTATTACGAAGATGTTTCCAAGGTGGTAGACCAGCGCTTCTAAAGTTGGCAGATATTGCGCGACTCTCTGACCGAGCCGATGATGATGACGACGACGACGACGACAAACATCCCAAAGTTCGCGTCGTTTATTTATAACTCGGAAGCTACGCTAGCACTCAGTCTCGGAGGCAGGCTTTTATGCGTTTATTTATTAAGCACAACTCGGATCTGATTTGTTCGTTGTAGGCATGCATTATTATTGTTTAAGGCGGCAAAGCATGTGGGTGGTGGTTTTTTTTAAGGTGTCAACAACATATATTGAGACTCGAGAGGAGAGGCTCACGAGCATGCGTGCAAGGGGGATGATGCCAGCTTTCACATCTTTTCCCAAGAATGTCTAGGGTGGCTCTGGCAACGCTAACATGTCTTTGGCACCTTTGCTCCCCCAAAAGAATGTGTGTGGGGGAGCACTTCATATGCTCCCTAGGAGCTCCTACCCATCTTTAGTACTTCTCATTGGGACCTGGGCCTTGCTATTCTTATTAGCCCACCCCTTAACCCCTCCTAAATTGGACTTCATTAGGAGCTCCATTAATTGGTGGGGCTAATCATACTTGCTAGTAGTCAGTCAAGAGGTTCCCAACACAATGGGCCAAAAGCCAAAAAGAAAAAGTCAATACTTTGCATTAAACTTTCTTACAATAGTTGAGTCCTTTTGCTTGATCCCACAAAGTACACTCCCTCCTATTTCTTGGGTACTACCCATGCTAACCTTTTCCATTTGATGTTTCTTGAAAATTGAAAGCCTCCCAAAGAGTAAAGCTAGAGCTACAAGTTGGCCATAGTTGTTGGAACTTTGGGAGTTGAGACCAGAGGCTATAATTTGTCAACAATCAAGATTCTTATGTCTCGAGTAGTCTCGGGTAAGTTACTCATGAATATATGTGTGCATCACGTGGGTTCAAAATAAGGTACTTTTAAAATACCATTTTTATACATTTTTTACATATTGAAGGGTATAATATAAAGGGATTATTTACAAATTGAATAGAAAACGGTTATGTTCTATTCATGGAAAATTCACAGATAAGAATATTTATAAATAGGCCTTGAACACATGTGATGTATAGGATATACATATAGTAAGTTCCCCGAGCGAGCAGTACTCAATTGAAGCTTTATTTTCCATGGGTATAAGTTTAAGCGGACATTTAAATCTTTTGGGGGGGGCCACTACGATATAATTACTACTTAAGTAGGAAGCAAGTACTCAAACTAGTAACAAGTAAGTGCTCAAGTGCTTATTACTTAAGTCCAATAGTAATCGCAACCCACATCAAATGCACTTGCTACTCTAGTACTTGTTACTTAAGTCCAACAACAATTGAAACCACAACCATTATGTTAATGTTGTCAATACTTGAATTATAATGCTTAGGATGAAGGAAGTCAACACGACAAGTCATTTGTAAAAGCTCTATTTTAGTTCTTACTAAGGGAAACCAAAAGTGTTTCTAGATGCCTGCAGCCAACATGTGGGTACATTCCTCATTTATGGCTTGGTGTATGGCCAACACTACTAAAAGGAAAGAATAGCATATTGTATTGCACTTGGTTCTTGTCTAATAGACTTATATTACCATGTCCAAGGCAATCTTCTAGTGGATTGTCGAGCGGATAGAGAAGGGAAAGCAAAGAAATGATCACCTTGATGGTGTATGTTATTGTCATGGATGATTATAATGTTTGTAAATATAATTATGTCATGTCTTTAAAGGGAAGCAAAATATTAGCAATAGCATCAAAGAGTCTTTTTGGCCAATGAGTAACCTCATATTTCCCCATCACATGAGGTGGGTCCCGTTGAGGATGAGAATGGGAAAATATATCCTTGCTTTTGTTGCCTAACTTGTCAAATTCCCATTGCTAGCAATAAAATAATGGTAGGATCAAAGTAACCACAAACCTGGAACCTTTATGATAGCGAGTAGGTAGTCTATCACACTTAGTTGTGAAAGTGCCAAAATCTAGAGACAAGTTGCATGCATTTTGCTTGTCATGCCTGGCACTAATTAAATTATAATAGCAAACTTTAACTTTAGGAGAGGATGCTAGTGTTTACCCTTGTATTTCACTTGTCAAGTGGAGGAGCCTAGGCCCTACACACTCTCTCCCTCTCTCTCTCTCTCATAATTTAATGTGTGTGAATGTCTATATAATATGCTTCCCCTCTTACTCAACGTTTACTGTACTGAAAATGACAACTAATGATTTGCATGGACCTCGATTCCCAACAATAATAGACGACTCCTCCGGGCAATAATATTGTGCAATGTGGACGGACACCGGTGTGATTGGCCAAGTCCAACGACCCCGCCCTCTCGTCTCGACACGGATTAAGAGAGAGAGAGAGAGAGAGAGGCCTCGTCCTCGTCCTCGTCCCTTGCTCGACGTGCGTGCACCTTCACGAATCACGTTCTGCATTTAATTAAGCCCCCGATCCCCATCCCTTTCCTTATTTCTTCTTCAAAATTAAAAGTTTAAGTAATAAGTCTGCAGCTCACTGCTCCGTCAAACTCCCAGAGTCCATAGCATCAGGCCCGGCGCCCGCGGGCTTTACTGTGTATGGACAGGCCGACTAGACCGATGCTTGTTCCCAAGTTGGGGAACCCAACGATAACTTGCCTCAGAGTTGGGTTGCAACTTGCTTGTGTAATTTACAGCTCCCATTTTTCTTCCAAGTTCCTCCTCCTCTCCCCCGGGCCTTCTTCTTTAACTAATAACCACCATTCCTCTCCTCCACTGACATTCCCATGCTACCTACTTTCAAGGCGGTCCAATACTTTTTGATTTGACCCACACACCTCACATTTCCGAGTAAACCTTCGGTCAATTCACAATTGAAGGAGGCTTGTCGACCGCCTTGCTTTGGAAGTTTTGAGAACAAATCGAGGTGCTTTTTTTACCCTCCGAAAACTCCTAGCCTTCCTAGAAACGCTAGAGCAAACCCGCGATGCATTTGCCTTACTAAGAAAATGCTCGAAATAAAGGCAGTCGTACCAAAGCTGCTCGAAACGAGAACTATCAAAGAAGCACCAAAAGGTGTACGTTGAAGCTAGTCCTTCATAGGGATCGTGTAGTCTACTACCTCATCCTAAAGATTCCAAGGTGAAGAGTACATGTATACCATATCAAATTTAGGGCTTGATAAAGAGGTCCGGCGATAATTTGAGTTTGAGTGGTACTCCTAGTGCCAAATTCCACGGGAGTGTTTAGACAAGGGAGCTTGCCCTTTATCTCGATAGCTAATCGCAAGTTGTTGGCACAAGTCTAGATGTAAAACGCCTTTGGAAGAGCACATGTAGTCCTTCCTTGACAAATAAAGTTTCAAAGCAATATGGGACGCGCCCTATACTATCCTCTTGTCACTCATGCTAACAATTTTCTCTATGCTGATCTTGGTTTCTAAAGCAATATTCCCAATGAGCTACCATGATCCTTCCTTCTACTCTATATGCTACACTAGTTCCTTTGGAAAAGAATGATAGACTACTAGCAGAGCATATGTTCCAAAACTCTTAGCCAAGTTTGAAGTTTAGCTAAGGATATGCAAATCCATGTCCTAAATTCTATATTTGGATCTGTGAAACATTCATGTACATCAACATGAGAAATAAAGGTCCACAAACCCTAGCATATTGTATAGGTCAATTAGAGATATGCAAACCACTTGCCTTGATTAGAATGTAATGTGGATTGAAACTTGATATTTGTGGAATGTTATTGGTATGCAAGTCGATGTTCTAAGTGGTACAAATATAACATTGCATGGTTTTTATTTACTTCTCTCACTTTATTTTGGAGAATTTGAACACAATCATGGCACAAAAATACCACATTAGATCTCTTGGTAAAAAGCAAGAAACATTGAAGCCCTTAGGTTCAGCCTTTTCAAAAAATGGGAGTTTTTCCGCTTTCTTTTCTTCTTCCTTCTTTCTTTTAAACTCCCTCCATTTAACTCCTTGCCCTACTGTGGCATTTTCCTCTTTCTCATGCTGTCTTATGTCCGTTTCATGCGGAACATCTTCAACCTTCAGACCAATATCATTTTTCTTCTTTTCTATATGGAGGCACATTTAAAATATTGAAAGCCTTAACATTAGAAAGATGGACTAACTCAAGGACATTTGAAAACTTGTATCTCAATCTCTTGAGAATAATCATGTCTTTATCCATAAGCGTAAGCCTATGTGCATGAGCAGCACAGATATAAGAATCTTGGAAAAACTCAATCAAAAAATTATCTGCAGCCTTCTTATAAATACAGTTGAGACCTGCCCTAGTCCACCTAAAACTATGTAAACTATGCTTGCCACAGATTTCTCTGACAAGCCTCTGAAAAGATAGCTTTGGAATTGCATTATTCAGAGCATTCATTGCACTTCTAATCTCCTTAAGGCACCTCACTTGCAGTGAGAACCTTCTTCTTGGCTTTGATTTCCTTGAAATTTTGGAATGCTTGGAGGACTGATGTATCTTTGAAGCAAGACCTCTGGGATCAACTTTCTGCTTCCTTGTAGTGGACTTAGTTCTAGCCATTTGAAACATCCAAAAAAATAAAATAATACTAACAAATTAGGAAAGATCTCCTAATCTCTCATATCAATATATCTACAATCACGAAGCAGCAAGCAAATATTAATCACAAAGTCTAAAATCAAATTTCAATAAAACAGTATGAAGATGTACAAAATGTGAGTAGGCCTTGAAGATAGAGGGAACTCAACACCATATCGCGTTTCATACAGCACAACGGGAATAGTGCAAGGTCAAGTTGGATGAAACACGATATGGCCTTACTAAGAAAAAATAACATAACAACGTTTGTGTTTCATACGCTCTAGGAGAATCAACTCATCTTTTAGACTACTTTTTGGACAAAATTATTTACCCTAAACATCTTTATCCTTTTTTAAATTTTTTTTAAACTTTGTAGTATATATTTTTTCAGCAGACACAAATGTATTTGAAAGATTAAAAGAGATTCTTTCATTTCAACTTAGTTATTTACTTGAAGCTTAAAGCTCTATAATTTATGAAACTTAAAAGAGATTTAAAGTTCTATAACCTAGCATCCATGTTACAACATAAACTTGTAGGCCTTAGTCGTATGAAACGCGAGGAGGCCTCATGTGGATAAGAGAAACCTAGCACCCATCGCGTTTCATACGTTTGGCATTTTTAGGGATGATTTAGTAAGAGTATTCAAGTGATTGAGAACTTACTTATATTTTAGAAAACAACTTACATTATTGAGTGTTGGAGTGCGTATGTTGTCGATGAAACCTTCTTTAGTATCCTTGTGCGGAAGAATAATTTTGTATTGTGATCAAATTAGCGTTGTGTTGGTGTGGATGAGCATAGAGAGGGTTTTGTCTTTGAAAAAACTCTTTTGTGGTTCAGAAATCAGGTTTATAACGATGTTGGTTTACACGTGTGGCTGCTGTAATGCGTAATTAATTTCACACGTGCGATTGAAGACTGTTTTGCTTGGGAAGTTGTGTAACGTGTCACTTACTTTTTTCGCATGATAGTGCTTTTATGGCTTTGATTTTCAAGTTTTTTCCTTTTTCTTTTTCATTTTAAGCGCACGTCCTCTGAATTAGTGCAACGTACATTTTGATCAAACGTGCGGTGACAGTTGGCATATGTATATATGAACACTCAGGTTCCGGTCTTGGTTACTATTTCTTTCGCGTATCTTGTCTTGTCTTCGACCAACTTTTTATCTTGTTAGTATCACAAGCCAAACCAAGCATATGCTTACAAGAGACCATTTATTCTCAGAAGCAAGGCCTGCAAATATTAGGTATCACACTTTTTAATTTTTTTTCCTTTGCAATCTTGAATTTCGAGACATTGAAGACGTTAGTTGGTTTAAAAGGAGAAAGTTACTTCGAGGACTTAGAAATTTTGTAATGGTTTTACTTTGTTTTTCTTGCAACATTGGTATGGTAAACATGTAAAATGATGGGATTTTGATGTTCTTGAGGCATTGCTTTGTTCAAATTTTTTGGATGTTTAAAACATGAATTCGTCAAGCCTTTTTTTATAAATGACATATGAAACGTGATTTTGTGAACTATGAGGCGGTTTGAATCATTGTTTTCGTGTTTCATGAGTCAAAAATGTTAAACAAAGTTTGATTGATGAGACTTGGAATTTCATGCTTTCTCTACTGCTTAGAGTTTTAATTCATTTCTTTCATATTGTATTTCTTAAATTTTCTTAGTAATCTTTCTTTAATCCACTGCAAATGAGCAAATGTGGATTTGTATATTATGACCCTATTTTTGTTTTTTGGATTTTCTTTTGTGAGTAATCAGGATGACTAAAACGAAGTTTTCATTAGAGGGAATGGAGGAGGAGGATTTGGAGGTCACCTGTGAGATGAAAAGCAGTTTGATTTTCTTCATGCAACTGGAAATTCATCTAGATTTATTTACATTAGAGATATGCTCAATATTCCCTTTGATTTGCAAAAGCTTTTAAAGGATCTTGAAGACAAACTAAAGGATTTTAAGGTGTTTTATGATAGACATGTGGAAGGCCTAGAGATGGAGGGATTTGTCCATTATAGCGATGTAATGGAAGCCTATAATGCTGCTAGAACAAATTTTCAAACAAGGTTTAGCCTTATTAATGAAGAATTCAAGAAGTGGAAAGCGGATTGCCCTTTTCATCATAATCAACAACAATGTCTTCTTGCATAGAAGGATGTTGGATTTCTTGTAAATCTTAAATATACGGATAGTTCTTCAGATACAATAAAGAGAAGAAGATGAAGGATATTGCATGCAAAGACAAAGAAGTTGAAGAGAAGGGTGAAATATTTCAGGAGGATATTGAGAACCAGTTAGTGCAGGGATTTGATATTGCTTTATTTAAAAGTGAGAACATTACAAAAGTGGAGGAAAAGGAGATAGAGTTGAGTGTAGAGATTGAAACATGTCCTCTTGAATGTGTTCCAACATTTCCCAATTATCTCATCAACAAAAAGAGATATGTATTACTAAATGATATTCAACATCTTTTTGATCTTAGAGAAGATTACTACTTGGAAATCCTTGCTGCATGGGATCAAAATGATAATAATTTTATAGGCTATGAAGAGGAATTGCTAGCAACTCTTGATATAGAGGGAGAGAATTTTCAAGACAGTTCTGTAGCATTGCATTATTGTATTAATCAGATCGTGGAATATGAAAAGGCGGGGATACCTTCAGAGGAAGAGTACTTATAAATTCAACAGAGACTTGGTATTGATAACATGGGGTATGAAGAGAAACTGAAGTCTCCATTAGAGGAGAAACCAAAAAGTCCAATAAATCTATATGATGATAGTCTTCTTGAAGAAGATGAAAACCCTAACGTATGAAAGATAATTCTAAGATATCCATTGTGATTTATATTAGAGTATGTTATGCATTATACACAAATATTTTTGGATATTTATCTACTAACATCTTATACTATTGTGGTTTATTGTGCAGATAGAAATTGAAGATGCAGACAAATTTCTTGGAAGAGCCAAGGGCTCAAGGCCATTGAAGCTTGGCAAAAGTCAAGGCCTTGGTCATTATATTGGAAGCTTAAATAATCAAACAGTTGCAATTTAGCATAGAAGGTTGTCAAGCTCTCCAAGCTTACCAATAATGCTTTGAAAGCTATCTCTAAGAAGGTGATTGGATCCCAAGATTTCAATGGAGGTCCAGACAAGCTAATTTTGGTGGAGAAGGAAGAAGCTGTAAGAGTTTTTGGCTTCATGCATGGATACAGTGGATCTAGGGCAGGATACTTTGGAGTTCTTGCCTCTTATTTGCTCTCCCATGTAGGAGATGCCAAGAATTTGAAGCTCCTTCTAGGCCATAGGAAACAAGAGTTCCTGAAATGTAGAGGTCTCATCGAGTGGGATGAAACAAAAGATTCCCTTAGAGGACCCAATGAATTCTCTGAAACTAAAGACTTTTCTGCAACACAGTCAAACTAAAAAATTTTAAGGGTTTCTTGAAACCAATATTTTGTCCATCTCTTTATTTAGCTTGTAACTATTCTGAATATCTTTGCTTTGCATAAGAGTTTAAATATCCCTATTTTCTTCTCTGGGTAATAGTGGATATAGTCATTGCCAAAGTTGATGTATTACATGATGCGATTGTGTCTTTGAGATTGAATTTGTGCCAAATTTGTTTGTAGAACCATTGAAAGACCTCTAATAAACTGTTTGCTTCCACCTCCATGTTTTATGTGTCTAAAGTATTTTGTTCTTGCTTGATAATGTGATTTTTTCATACATTGGGTTGATCAAATAGATAGAGATCCATATTTTTTGATAAAATATGGAGCATGTTGTATAAAATATGCTACATAGTTTTTTTAAAAAGAAATTCAATTAGAAAACCCTATATGAGTTAGACAATAAAGAGACATACATATGCAAACTTCTTACCATATAGCGAGTGAAGTGTTGATTACCCCAAGCTTCTATCATTGCCTTTTTCAAAATGTTCAATTGGTTTTTGAAGTCTTTGAGATAATCATCATTTCACATTGTTTTATCACAATAAAAGAATACTTTGTCTAGTGTTTCCCAAACATTGGCTTTTCTATTTTGAGCTTGTCCATTATCAACATGATCCTTAACTGCATTATGTAGGCACTTCCATTGATTGTATCTAATAGTTGAGCCATCATTCTTAGAGTTTATTTTACCAAGTCTCCCATGAAAGTTTAGGAACCTTCTAGCCTTCACTCCACCAATAGATGGATTTTTAGGGACACAATTGCTATCCTTAGACTATTGAAGATCTGGTTCAATAACAACATTACCACCATGCAAACCACTTGTAGATAAGACTTTTTCAATATTTGTTATAGCATCTATTCTAGCTGATAATGGCTTCATCTTCCATGGAAATCCTATATAAAGATGAACAAGCCTTTCAATTATCTTACAAAGTGCATGAAGTGTATAGATATGGGCATTCACTAAAGGAATATCTAGGACTAGCTTAAACTGTGGATCCTTGTTGTGCCTAAAGGGAGTTCTATTCCAATTGCTTGAGTTCAATGAGAGTTCAACTCTCTAACTGGGGACATGCAATATAGGCAAGGAGATCTAGAGTTGGCTCCCTTTGATACATTGTACATACATTTAAGTATCTTTAAGTCACTAGCTATGTGCCACTCAATCTTATAGTTTTCAAATCCTTCAATAAATAGCTCTTCTCTTACCTGTTGTCTCTTAACAACATCACGTATTGGTGTTCAATAAAAAACCCAATACAATATATCAAAATCCTCTGTATCTACTTCAAATGCTCCTAGCCACCAGATGTTATGTTCCGATTGAACACTGAATGACATTGAGTGATTGTAATGATCTGATGAAAGTGCTCTATTCGTCAAGGTAACAGAGACCCTCTCTAGTTTTATACATTTTATAATCTCACTTTCATCAAGTTTAACCACAAATCTAGCTACTCCTTGTGCATCTTCTAGTGACAAATCATAGAATCTAATCATTAAGCATTGTAGGGTGCAAGTCAAGGAAAATATTATTAAATTCATTGAATAAAACTTTCTTTTTCTTGCCCTTGAAGCTAGTCTTGATATGTAAAGGCTCACCCAGAATCTCCATTACCTTGTTATTCATTCTCTATCTAATAGTTCTAATCACAGATGGCCTTGGAAGTATGCAACTAAGTATTTGTCCTTGCTTCATATTTGATTGTAAAAGCTGAAAAAGTTGTATATAAGCATCTTGACTGATACCAATATTATCTAGTGACTTCTGCACTAAGTTTCCAAAGAGAGATCCTTTATAAATGACTCCAAGCATTGCTTCTTTGCCTTATTAAATTTCATATTCTCCAAAATATCTTTTGAAACTACTGAAGGAAGAAGATAATAAAACTAAGATGCTTTGAAAGAATCTCTTTCACTTGCATTTGGTTGAAGAAGAGACCTAAACAAAATCAACATCACAAATCAATACGATTAATTATAAACAAAGTCATATTTCATATTTTTAAAGTGGAACAAAAATGTACCTTACTACTTGGATTCTTTTACTACAACCACCTCCTCCTCATTTGAGACTCTTAATATTTCTAAGAGCCTTTTGTCAATTTCGAAGTCCTAAAATAGTTTGCTTTCGTTGACAAGATTTGATGCGTTTCTTCAACAAATGAATCCTTTGTTGATAGCGTTCTAGCTTCTTAGTAACTCGTTGTAAGATTTTGATAAAAGATGATTCTCCAATTTGAGGACATCCTTTCCTGCAGCCAAGTTAAGTGTATAGCCTAGAAACCCATTATAACAATCACTAATGAAACTCAACAATGAAGAGCTATTATAGAATGGCGGAGTGCTATTTTTACTAGGATCTTTGGGATATAGCTTGCCATCTAACCAAAGATCAAGATTCTTCTTTCCTTCAAACTTGAGTATATGTTTTGTAGACTCTGTAACGGTAATGGGTTTTGTTCTTTTCCTTATTGGTTCATACTCACTATCCAACTCAATATGAAGATGACAGAGAGGCATTTTACTAGAGATACAGAGATCATTGAATGACTGATCCATAGTTAAGGATGTGATTAGAAGATTGGATCGAAAAAGTATGTGAATTATAAACAAGAAGGAAAACGAAGAAGAAACTAGTAACGATGGGAAAGAAAGAAGAGAGTGAGAATGGAGGGAAGTAATCAAACGTCGAACAAAATTCAAAGTGAATATTAGTTTTCACTTTAATGAGGATGAAAAAGATCTTGATTATGACCATCTTTGTCACCTTTATGGTGGCCTAGATTTCTAGGTTTGATGTGAACACGAGAATATCACGACAATGACTTAATAATAATTTTTAATATATTTACAAACCAAAATATAAAAGTTTTTAAAAATAAAAAAGATATTATTTCTCAAAATATTTTCTCTCTCTAGGATCGATTACATGGCATTTTTGAGACCTCAGAACTGCCCTAATGCCTACATGATAACATGGCTCGGGAGACTAGCTCATAAGCAACCTAGTCAAGTTAAAGCTTGAGACTTTACATCTTTGGCAAGGGTTTTTACAAAGAAAATCCAATATGGAAAAATTTTCCTTAGAACAATCTGTCAGAGTGTTGATGGTAGTAGAAGCATCTTCTTCATTCATGAATTGACTTTGTCGGTGGTCATTCTACATCTGCATCTGCTTTTTTTTGTGAAAACATTAATTGATAATATGGCCAACGTTACCACAAATTCCTTAGAACAATTCGTCAGAGTTGTTGATGGTAGCAGAAACATCATCATCATCATCTTCTTCTTTAATCATGAATTGACTTTGGTGGTAGTCATTTTGCATCTGTTGTGCTCCTTTGTTATGGAAACATTCACCGGCAATATGGCCAGTCTTACCACAATAATGACATGTCATCCGAATTTTGTTGTCGGTGTTGAATCCTCGACCTCTTTCTTTGGGTCCAGTAGCTCCTTTGGTGTATAAGAGATTTTTCCTAGATGATGCAATACCATCTTTTGCATTCTTGTTCTTCTGTTTGTTCTCTTCATCAAGAAGAGAGTACTCAATATCTTTAAGTGAGAGATTGGAAACATTGCCTAGTGTTGAAACAAGGTTCTCATATAGTTCATGATTAACACTGGCAAGTAGCACTACTATTGCCTCATCCTCATCAATGGTCTTTTTAAGAGTTGCTAGCTGAGTTTTAAGGCTCTTGAAGTTATTGATGTGTATAGTCATAGATAAGTTGTCTTTTACATCCAACTTATAAAACTGCATAAGTAATTTTACCTTTGAGTTCTTTGCTTGTGTACCAAAGATTTTGTCAAGTTCTTACCATGCCTTCTTTGAATCCCTGATGCCAGAGATGTGGTGTAATACATCATCTGATAGACCCAGGCAATAATACCTAGAGCTTTGTTGTTCATCTTCTTCCATGCCTTTGTCATAGGTTGGTCTTCTGCAGCATCTTCCTCTTTAGCATCTTCTGCATCTTCTTCAAAGAGATCTTAGAGGTCTTTCCTCATGAGATGATACATGGTTTTCTCCTTCCAAGAGTGAAAGCCTTCACCATTAAACTTTGCTATCTGCTCCAGTTCAGTCATCTTAGAAGGAAGTCTTACTATGAGAACACTCGGCCAGTGTCTATCCTTTTACATAGAAATTGAAACTTACAAACGGATTTGGTCAATAGGGCTTTAAATCATTACAAGTGCTGAGAATAGGATTTTGAATAGCGGAGGTAAAATCAGTGATGAATGGCTTGTTCATGAGTGAGCTAAATACACAAGTGCCAAGAGACACTGATTGAGTATTAAGAGATACTATTGATGTTGAATCTCCTTGTTGAGCTAGATGCTGCTCAATGATCTCCTCCCCTTATTGATTTGGAGTACTGTGGACTGAGCTAGAACTCAGATCAAAATGGTAGCAACTTGAATTAGTTGAAGGAAGTGAGAGACTGAAGTGTAAGATGAGCTTGAACTTCACAAGCTATGACTCCCTTGTGTTAGGGTTTCTGTACCTGACTGTTTTTTCGTGTGTAGTAGCACGTACATGCAATCAACTGACAAAAGATTTAATGGAGAGGAGGTTTATATACCACGCTTTAAAAGCCATATGGTCCTGAGTCAGATTGCAACATGTGCAGGTCGTCGCACAGCTGTATAACAGCTTGTCAAGCACAGTTTGGACAGATTTGATGAATTTCCATAATGTTGGAGGTATAGTATACCAATGTTAGCAATTGAGGTGCCAAAGAGAAGCTCTAGGAGTAGGAGAAGAAGTTTGCAGAAGAGATCTTAGTGAGATATTGCATATATTGGGAGATTCATGGGTTCCAAGGTGAGTGGGTGCAGGCTGGCTATGGTGGCCAAGAAGAGATGTGTGAGAATGAAGTAGGAGATGACCTTATACACTCGTCTTGAGCTGGATCTAAGCTATAGAAGTTAGGGGAGCAGGGAGAAGAGCTAAATTGAGCTCACCATGGCTCTAATACCATGTTGACAAACATGGATCTTGAATATAGTTTATCTATGGAGGCCTGAACTCATAAGCAAGAGACATGATATTGAGTGTTGAAATGACTTGTTTTTTGGTTGATTTTTGTTGTTTTTGAGAGCTGAATGGTTGATTTTATGAGATGATTGATTGGTTTGGAAGTGGTTTGAGAGTGTTTTGGATGACAATGATTGTGTTTTGGAAGTTCATGATGTTTATTGGTGGTTCTGTGATATTCTGATAGGTTCTGATTAGTTCTGTATACCTTCTGTTTTGCTCTGTTTTGCTCTGTTTTGCTCTGTTTTGTTCTGATTGTCCTCTGTAAGGAGGGATGGAGTATTGATTGATGAAGATTGAGATCTTGAGAAATCTTATTGAATGGTTTGTGAGAGTTTGGAATGATTTGAGAATGAGTTATGTGGTTTTGATGACCTTCTGTAACCTTCTGTAGGTCTTCTTGTAGAGCTTCTGTCTCTGTTCTGTTCTGTACTGTAGCTGTTCTGGTACTGTTCTGTGACTGTTCTGTATGCTTCTGTATGTGTTCTGATGGATGAGAGTGTAGCTTGGGAAAGTTTTCTAGCCTTGGAAAGAGGTGAATACAAGTGCAAAAGAGCTGAAAGAAGTGAAAGAAGTAGCTGCTGAAGACTCAAGTGAAGACTAGAGTGAAGTGACAGTAGTGAGCTATGAAAGGACACTGTAGTGGCTCTGGTGACTCTTCATATCAGACATACCTCTTGGGAGGGGTATCCACGACCTAAGAGGGATTATTGAGAGTGATTTTTGAGAGATTGTAGTGAGGATATGATGCATTATTGATGGAGGGAGAGAGAGAGAGTCAGAGATAGCCAATTCTACTCAACCAGAGTGATTGTATATGAGAGATTGAGAGAGAAGACTATGAAGATATTGAAGATGAATACTATGTGATGTATTTCCATTCAAAGATGGTGTATTCCTTTGCTTTCTTTGTTCTATTGATGGATTTTGTGAAGATGTTGAAGAATATGGTTGATTCTATCAAATCCGTGGGAGAACTACATGATGCTGTATGAAGATTTGTTGTGCCTGGTGTTCTTTTCTTCATTGTGATCATATGAAACATAATAAACAAGCTTGTTGATGTTACAAGATAGATTTTCTTGCAAGAGAATTCCCTTTTCCTTGGTGTTCCTCTTGGGGCTCCATGTTTTTGGTGCGCAGCCGGGGAAGCTTGCCATCAACAAGCACCAGAAGAGGCTGAAAATGAAGGAAATGGCATTGCCAAGAAGAGAAGAATTCAATGGATGTTTGTAAAGTTCCTTCTTCCACTGAAGAGTTGGAATTTCTCATAATCAAAGCCACTTTCCACAAGAAGTTCATCCCACAATGGCAAAAACACATCACCATAATGATGCATGCTCTATGTGGTGGACAGTTTCCTCTTCCTGTTGAAGCAGCAGAAACTTGCATCTTAGTGGCAAACTGTTTGGGAATAAACTGAAGAGTAGAAACAGAGAGAATGACCATCAATGGAAGATTTGGCATTCATTGAAACTGTTTGGGAATAAACTGAAGAGTAGAAACAGAGAGAATGACCATCAATGGAAGATTTGGCATTCATTGAGAAGTTTCCAGACAACATCAAGTGGGAGATTGTGAAGAAGCTTCAGGAGTCTTGGTCTGTAGAGGTTCACAAAGACAAGAAGGAAAAGAGTTGGAATTTGTTCGTGGATGCTCAACAGCAAGATACATGGGATGCTTGGTGTACTGATAATCTTCTGTTTGTTCAATTAGCAACCCACTGGAAGTTGGTAGACAAAGTGTTTTTCACAACATACACTGTTGAAACCATCAAAAGTTGGTATTACTATGATGACGGCACCACCACAATGCTCAGACGTATGCATTTTGACACCTTCAAAACCGAATACCTTCCTCTGTGCAGTGGAATGAAAGCAGAATTCAGGGACGTTGAAAAGAAAGAAGTAGAAGAAATGTTGGCAAGAGAGTCCTTCAGAGACTAAAGCCTTCTGTTAACCCTTTGTGGAGCACTAACAACATAGTGGAACCAACCCCCTGATGAATGACGCAATAAAGAGGCAAGCGTTAGAACGAGTCCAAAGGTACATGAGAAGAGAGAAAGCAAAAATCAAGGCTGAGAACGAGCTCGCAGCAGAAGCCGCCTTTGACGCCCTTGCGGAACTCTTTACAGAAGTCCCAATGGCACATCAAGCCATTCCTCCTCCTGCTGGAGGTCCACTTTCAAGCCAGATCCGTCCTGGAAATATTGATGACAGGCCAGCGAATGTAGTCCCATTGCTAGTTTTTAAGGGAGAGTACAATGAAGACCCCGATCTTCATGTAGCAGAGTTTATGGTAGCATGTGTGGCTAACAATGCCAGAACCCCTGAGCATTGGTTGGCAATATTCCCCGCCACTTTCAAGGGCGCGGCGTTTCAGTGGTATGAGAGATAAGCAGCAGGAACTTTTGGCACATGGGACGACCTGAAGTTGGCCTTCCTCACTAAATTCAGGCATGAAGGTTTTGAAGAGCGGATGAGAGAGGAATTCATGAACCTAAGTCAGTCCTCTGGAGAAAGAGTAGAAGCCTATGTCTCACGAATGGAATCCATCCTGAAGAGATGGACTAACCATAATCTAGATGATGGTATTCAGAAGGGAGTGTTTCTCAGAGGATTACAACTAGAAGTCCGTAAGTTTGTGGAGCTGCAAAGACCAGCCACATTGCAAGCTGCAACAGAAGGTGCAAGACTGTACGATGAAGTGGAAGCTCGATTAGCGATGAATATAGGAAGAGGAGTCCTACCTCCTCTGATGCCAGGAATGATGTATCCACCAAATGCAGTTCCAGGGACTGTTCCCTATCCCTACCAACAGATGCCCCCGGTATCACAGTACAGTGCACCAAATCCACCGTGGCCACAATCCATGCCTCAAATGGTGGTTCAACCACAATAACAATGGTCCCAACCAATTTCCTCAATGCCAAATCAGCAGCAACAGTGGAACCCTACCAACTGGAGCCAACAGCCAACAGTTCAAATAGGAGCTCTGAATCAGAACCAAAACAGAGACCCCTCTGTACCAACCCAACCCGTTTATGCAGTGATTACAGAGACTCCTCAAAACCCTACTGCTAGAACGTCCGGAGGAGAAAGCTTGAAGGATTACTTATCTAACTCAGTTGCCAACATAAAAAAGGAGTTGATGGATGTGATTACAGAGCAGCTACAGACGCTGAAAGTGAATACCGCTAGCATATCCAACGTTGCAGGAGTAGGAAGAGATGTGATGCAGTAAAATACTTGGTGTGGTAAGTGTCATCAAGCAGGCCATTTAGCCACTGAATGTACACAAAAACCAACCATTCCTGGAGCCTTCTGTTCCTACTGTTTGTGGAAGAACCATACAGAGGACATTTGCTCTCTGAAGGAGATGCATGATAGGAGAAGGAAGGAAGAAGACGCAAGATTCAACTTGTTGGAATCCAAAATGACAACACAGGATATTGGACCCAAGCCTAGAGAGTTTGGTCCTAATTTCTTACCCAGAAGTTTTCTCTCTCAAAGTTACAGAGGAAGACAGTCTGGCGGTGGTCAGAGATCAGAAGTGGAGTGTTATAGATGTGGAGAAAAGTGACACATCTCACCGAATTTTCCAAATCTTAGAAGGTCAGTGGATTACAAGCCCTTATGCAGTCGATGCAAAGGAGAAGGCCACACTGCAAAAGACTGTCCAAGCCCAGCCCCAGTGAAAAACAGTGCTACTGACAGTCCGGCCAAGGCTCAAGAGCCTACCTCCAATTTAGTGGAATTGGAAGTTGCTGCCATCACGCGTGCAAAGCAGAAGGAACTACCTATCCAGAAAGAAAATAACCCTCCAGCCAGAACAGTGAAGTTCAATCTTCCACCAGAAGAACAGAACAGAACAGAGCCTAACAGTGCTGTACGGAGCACTACAGTGCCACAGAGAGTTACAGAGACAGTTACAAAGACAGTTACAGAGACAGGACCAGAGGTCCAGGATACAGAAGAGGAGGACATGCCACAAGTGGCAGAAGAAGTTTCCATGATGCCTCTGTTGGAAGAAAGAGGGAAAATGAAAATGGGTGTTGCCCCATTTCCTAATCGGTTAGAGAAGCCAGTGGATCCTATTAAGGAATACGATCTGGTCAGAGATCTAGATACCTTTAAACCAAACCTCACATTTCGACAATTATTGATGTTGTCTCCCAGTTGCCGGAAAAGATTCAAAAGTATACTGATAAAAAGACGTGGTTTAAGGATTGCTCTCTCAACAGTGACAAAGTCCAACAAGGCTTCAGAGCCTATTAAAGAAGTGGATGTGGCTAACGCTTTCCTAGATCCGGGTACCCCAGAGACTCTCGTGTGGATAGAAGGCTGCTTCATTTCAAATGCACTGATTGATGGTGGTTCATTAGTAAATATTATGACGGATGTTACAATGAAGGATCTAGGCCTACAAGGTGTGCAACCCACTCAATGGCTCATCAGACTTGCGGATTAGAGTAGAATCAAGTCTTTGGGCATTCTCCCATATGTGAAGACTACAGTGGCTGAAAAAGATTATTGGCTAACCTATCTGGTGGTGAAGCCAAACTCTTATGATACATCCTATCCTCTATTACTGGACAGACCATGGCTTTTTGAAGCCCAAGCAAGGACGCATTGGTTCAAAGGAACCTTGACCTTGGGTAGAGGACCCAATAAAGTGGTGCTGAAGCTATATGGTTCTCAAAAAGGACATGGATCCACCTCCTTGGAATTATCTTCTGACTCCCCTAATGAGGCTATGGATGGAACATCAGTAGACGAAGATGCTGTCAAACAGATCCTTCCCAAGAAAACAGTGGCACATTCCTTAACAGTGGATACTGTAAGCTGACTTCCAAAAGATGCAAAGCCATTATCAATGGGTGAATACTTCCTGCCTGAACCAGGAATGACTTCTGAAATGACTTCTAACAGTGAGATAGAAGCATGGATGTATTGCTCTCCCTGTTACATGGCCATAGTAGAAGCTGAGACAGAGACAGGAGAGGAAACAGAGAATCTGTTCTTCTGTTACAGAGCTCCTACAGAGACAGAAACAGAGACAGAGACAGAAGCAGAGACAGAAGTAGAAGTAGAAGCAGAGACAGAGACAGAAGAGGATGAATATGATATGGACAAAGAAGGTTATGAAAGTGAGCCAGAAGAACCTATCCCACCTGAAGAGAATATATATGAAGAAGAAGTTCTAGAAGCTTCAGAAGCAGACGAGCTCATGCTATGGGACAGAATGGTGATGGTACTATCTGGTCTAGTAAATGGATCTTCTCATATGCAAAATTCTTATAAGATGTGGGTTAAGAAGAACAAGCCGTCTTTTAGCAATGGCTCATGCCGTCCTAACCCATCCTTGCCGAAGAAAAAATGATGATGATGCACCATGCCAATGAGCACCGGTCCCACAAACCCAACAGGCATCAGAGGGTCCCTGTTATGTGACGTTCCTGGATGTGTCATCTTCAGAAGAGGAGTCTTCAAGCCAAGAGGTAATGAATTTTGAAACCAAACCCGAAACGGCCCTAATCCCATTTCAACATCTCAAGGAGCACCCTAAGTCTCCACCAAAAGAAGAAGTTGGTTCTAGTGGAACATCCGAAGAGGACACCACTCCCTTGAAGGAGTCGGATCTGTATCCAGAAGCAGTCCGTGGGACCTTCATGCGTGAAGTAGAAGGTGAAAGGCAGTTAACCTTTGTGGATGCAGATGGCACTGAACGCCACTTGAAGGTGGGTAGCAGCCTCCCAGAAGAGGAGTTGTCAACCTTGTACAACTTGTTGAAAGAAAATTTGGACGTATTTGCGTGGTCCTATAAAGACCTAAAGGGGATTGATCCCACAATATGTCAGCATCATATTGACTTGGAGCCTGATGCCAAGCCAGTACGGCAACGACAGAGGCGAATGAACCCGAATTATTTCACATTGGTGAAAGCGGAGCTGTTGAAGCTTTTGGAAGCCGAGTTCATCTATCCAGTGGCAAATAGTGAATGTGTTTCACCCATCGTGGTTGTACCCAAGAAGAATGGCAAATTGCGAATATGTGTGGATTTTTGAAAGCTTAATTCCAAGACAAAGAATGATCACTTTCCTATCCCTTTCACAGACCAACTGTTGGACACAGTGGCAAGATATGAGCTTTATTCCCTTTTGGATGGATTCAGCGGATACAACCAAGTGCAGATCGCAGAAGAAGACCAGTCCAAAACAACCTTCACCACAGAATGGGGGACCTATGCTTACCGAGTGATGCCATTTGGGCTTTGCAATGCCCTTGCTACTTTCCAACGAGTCATGATGGCCGCATTTCAAAATCATCTGCACGACTTCATTGAGGTATATTTGGATGACTTCTATGTCTATAGTTTGATCCGTGAACACTGGGAACACCTGGAACAATGCTTTGACCGATGCCGGGAGTATGGGATTTCCCTCAACCCCGACAAATGCATCTTTGGGGTCTCTTCTGGAGTTCTGTTGGGCCACATTGTCTCTGCACAAGGGATATCAACAGACCCTGCAAAGATCGAAAAGATCGCAGCTTTGACCGCACCCACCAACCTCAAACAATTGAGGGGATTCTTAGGCCATATGGGTTACTACAGAAGGTTCATAGCTCATTTTGCAACAAAGGCAACCTCCTTGCACAAGCTTCTGAGGAAAGATGCAGAGTTTACTTGGACGGAAGAATGTGACAAAGCCTTCCACACTCTGAAGCAGTGTCTGATTGAGGCACCCATTCTGCAACCTCTTGATTGGACGAAAGAGTTCCATGTACACACTGATGCATCAATTGAAGGCTTGGGTGCTGTCCTTTGCCAGAAGGGCTCCTCGAAGCTGGATCAACCAATTTATTATGCAAGCCGGAAAGTCATTGATAGGGAACGGAACTACACAGTGACAGAGCTGGAGTGCTTGGCAATGGTGTTTGCCCTAGAGAAGTTCTGCCACTACCTCCTATCCACCCACTTTAAATTTTATGTGGATCATGAGGCCATGTCCTTCCTGATGAACAAAGCAGATGTGAAATGACGAATGATGAGATGGCTCCTTTTATTCCAGGAGTTCGACTTTGAGGTGATTACTAAGCCTTGTCGTTCCCATGTTTTGGCTGATCATCTGTCGCGTATCCCACAAACTGCAGATGAGGAGTAGGATGATCTAGACCTCCCTGATGCTTCCCTATTCTTGGTAGAGACTGTAACTCCCTGGTATGCAGACATTGCCAATCTGCTGGCAACCTAACAATATCCTCATGGTATTTCTAGTCGGGAAAGAAAGAAGCTCATGTTAGAATCAGCCCCCTACACCCTGCTAGGTGGCGCACTGTACAAGAAAGGCAAAGATGAAGTGCTCAGAAGATGTGTTGCAGGAAATGAGATTGGGATTATTCTGAAGGCTTGCCATGACGAGCCATGTGGAGGTCACTTTGCAGGAGAAGCTACAGCCAGGAAGGCTCTGCTAGCAGGATATTGGTGGCCTACCATCCACAAGGATGCCTATGATTACTGTAAAAGATGCGATGCTTGTCAAAGAATGGGGAAACCCACCAAGACAAGTGCCATGCCACTGCAACCTATCCTTCCTTTGAAGCCGTTTGAGAAGTGGGGCATTGACTTCGTAGGTCCAATCAATCCTCCCACCAGAAGGAAACAAAACAGATACATCCTCGTATATACGGATTATGTCACAAAGTGGTGTGAAGCTAAAGCCCTAAAGCAGGACGATGGTAACAGCGTGGCCCTGTTCATGTACGAGAATATCATCACCCGTTTTGGCAGTCCCTTAGAGCTGGTAAGTGACAGAGGCACTCATCTCCTTAATAAAGTCATGGAAGAATTGACAAAGTTGTATAAGATCCGCCATCGCAAGTCCACTCCTTATTACCCCAGAGCCAACGGCCAAGTCGAAGTCACCAATCGCATCCTCTGCTCGATTCTGACAAGAACAATTGCCGCACATCGTCATGATTGGGACGATCGACTTACAGAGGCCCTCTGGGCGTATAGAACCTCCCATAAAGCAGCAACATGACAGACACCCTTCCAGCTGGTGTATGGTACAGAAGTTGTTTTCCTTGTTGAACTGGAACTACCCTCTTTGAGAGTGGCTATCAAAGAGCGTTTGGGGGACGATGATTCACTGCAACACCGTCTCCTGCACCTGGAATGTTTGGACGAAATTCGTAGGATGGCTCTACAGTGCATGGAAGCCACGCAAGCTCGACGTAAGGCTTACCATGACAGCTTCATCAAGCACAAGGAGTTTAAAGAAGGTGATTTGGTCCTAGCCTATGATTCACGATTTGGCAAGTTTCTTGGCAAGCTCCAACAACGGTGGATGGGCCCCTATAAGGTACTTGCCGTCAACCCTAATGGCTCTGTCCAAGTGCAGACCGTTGATGCCTCTAATGATCCCTTTCTGATCAATGGATATCGCGGTGGACGCAACCCTCTGTTCCCTCAAATCCCCCCTCCAGCCTTGATCTCTTATCCTCTATTTTCCACCAGCGACAGTGGCGAGGTTGGTTCTAACAAATGGTCTTTCTACCATTCCCTTGCTCAAAAAGAAAAAAACAAAGAAAAAAAAACGAAAAATATACATATCGATCATGGGAGAAAAGGACTAAGGTTCCTGTCATGCTGACCTATTCTTCGAGAAAAGGTGGAAACACCCTCAGGAATAGGGGAAAACAAGAAAAAGAAAAAAAGAAAAAAAAAGACAAATCTGTTATGAGAGAAAAGGAAGCAATTCCCTGTCATAGCAGGCCTCGTTCCAAGAAAAGGTGGTAAACACCCTTGGGTGGGAAGCTGGTTGTGGAAAAGGTGGCAACACCCAGCAGTCCAGAAAGTGGATTCATTGATTGATATCCCTAGGATCCAATTCTGAAGCTACCTCCCTTGGTATGCTGTGTCCTAGGACTCTTTGCAAAGTGTCTAACTGTCCTCTCGCAGACGACATGTTTCTGTCCAACACAACGCTCAATTTGATGGCTACCTCCCTGGGTACGCCTCTTCAACAACCGACGACGCGATCTTCATCGACAAACCCCTTGAGTGACGTGAGCTTTCATCCTAACCGGATGGGGAAGTGAGTATGGTTGCCCTCTGTATCTATCAACAGAGAGTGAAACAGAGGGTGGGCCGAGAGACCAGTCTTTTCCCTCCAAATCAAATGAGAGGTGAGAAGTGTGAATGAAGTGTTGCACGCACGGGATGGGCCTCTCAATGCACAAAGCACAATGTGTTTCTGTGCATTGCACTATAAGGCTCCTTGGCATTCCTTCTCGCACCGTATGCCAGCACAGGGCGGGATGCACCGTTGCACCATCAAATGCGCATAAGGCATATAACCTTTGCACAAGTGATTGTGAGGGTAATATCAACGGGTTTCAAGAAAAGGCTGACCTTCTGTATTTATCAACAGAGCATGAGACAGAGGGTGGGATGAGTGTGACTGGAGTTTCTTCAATCAATTACCGAGAGGTGAGATTGAGGGACGTTACGACACTTGGAGTCAGGTATGTTTCCGTTTCTCTATGCACCCACGAGATGGGTCTTTGCCGTCATCACAAGACACATCCCCCTGTTCTGTACACTGCACTCTAAGGCTCCCTTGCCTTCCTCCTTGCACTTATGCCAGATGGGTTGGACGCACTAATGCACCATCAATTGTGCACCCTGGCATACTCCTTCTGCACCATTCCCACTTGTCGATTCCTCAACTGGGTATACGATATGGGTTTCAATCATTTTTCCTCGAGTGATATTAGTCATGGGGCGAGTGCCTGTTCTTTCATTTCATTTGAGTGACTGTGAGTTGAGTGTAGTATCCCTCATCATCGATGAATTTCCTGCGATTCTTTCCATCAGCTACCTCCCTAGGTACTGCCGCATGGTCCCTTCCATGACGGACGTGTGCCGAGAAGATGCCTTGGTACCTCCAGAAGCCGACTACAACACTGGACGTGCCATCGACACTCAACCTTGCTTCTTGACGAAATGGGCCAAGTTTTTCTAACCCTCCCACTTTGGTTTCTTCTTGACGGTCATGTTTTAAGTGTGGGGACGTTAGTGGATGGTCTGTGGCGTGGTCCTAGGTCCCTGTTGCTCGGTTAACCCTATCCGTTAAGGTCTTAAGTGTGGGGACGCGTCCCTACGCGTCTACATTGCATACCCTTCTGCATATGCCTTCACCTGCTTATGTCTTTATGCCATGACTTGCTGTTACCCTAATGGGATCCTTTCCCACCCACCCATTTATGTTCTACCCACCCTTAGGGCTGTTCCCTTGAAGTTTTCATTCATTCCCTGATTTTGAGGTCCTGCCATGTGAATGCACCCTATGTTCACCAAAATCCCAATCCAACCTTATAGCCCTGTTCCTCTCTTTGAACTGACCATTTTTCCTTTTTACCTACCCCTGTTTCGGTGCACGGTTTTTGAGTTCTTAATTTTTGAAGCATTTTGCGTAAATTAGCCGGTTTTCCATGTGAACGCGCTTTGCTTGCTTCGAAACCGTGATCTAACATTATAGCCATGCCAACCACTTTTCCCTTGACATTTTTCCTTTTTACGCCATGTCATTTTGATGCATGGTTTGTCCAATATTAATTTTCCGATTTTTTTTACAACTTTTTCGTGCGTCTTTTTGACATTTTTCCATGAGAACCTGCCCTGTTTGCATCGGAATTCCAATTTGATTTGACAGCCGTGTCCCCTGTGTCTTCCCCCACCTTTTTCATTTTTCTTCCCCTCTTTCGACTTTCGGATTTTTACTTATTAATTTTTAAAGGAGTTTTCGGGCATATTTTTGGAGTTTTTTGCATTTGAACCCCTCCTACTTCCATCGGAACTGTGGTTTATCATGATAACCGTGTGCCACTCCTTTGTGCGGACATTTTTCCTTCTTACTGCATGTCATTCCGGTGAACGGTTCGTCCGATATTAATTTCCGATCCCATTTTCGGGTCTTTTTTTGGGTTTTTTCCACGTGAATGAGTCTTATCTTAGTCGGAATTATGTTTTGATGTGATAGGATTGTCGGGCACGTCTTTTTGCACAGTTTTTCTTTTTTTTGCACCTCGTTCCGATGCACGGATCTTCCGATATTAATTTTTAATTGCGTTTTTTGGTTCGTTTTTTGTGTTTTTTGGACGTGAACGCCCTTTACCCCTCCCGGAACCTCCGTCGCATATTTTGTTTGTCTTCCCCCTGTCATCCTGCCCACTTTTTGGTTTTACGCCATTTTGTTTTCACGTCCGGATTGAGAGTTATTAATTTTTCTTTATTTTTTCTGTGTATTTACGCACCCCGTCCCGCGCGTAAACGCCTTGTTTTCACTTTTCCGCGTCTTAACGTGCCCCGGTTGCATCCGCCTGCCTCGTCCTCGTATCCGGGTGTCCATTCACTCCCGTCACGGCAAATTTTTTTACCCCCGCCCTGCGCACGCGTGCGGGACGGGGGGTACGCCTCCTTTTTGGGCCCTACCCCTACTCGCCCCCTTGGGCACCCCCCCCTATGGGCCCCTACCCACCCCAACCCTACCCCTACCCCTACCCACCCCATGCCCTCCTCCTGCCCATTCCCATTACCCCCACCCTAACCGCGTCCCCCCCTTCCTCTCCCTCTCCCTGCCTGTACCCCCCTCCCTCCCTCCTCCTTCCTCCCTGCCATCTCCACTCCCCTCCCTACCTCTTTCCCTTATTCTCCCCTCCTCCTCTTCTTCTCCTTCTCTCCTCCTTCCTCCTCTCTCCTTCCCCTCCTGTCCTCATCCTCCCTCCTTGGCCACGCCCCCTCGTCCACGGGCGCCACCACCTCCAGCCGGCCCGCTAGTCGCGCCCTCCCCGCTGCCGCCACCGTCGCGCCCTCCCCGTCGCGCCCTCCCCGTCGCCCGCCAGTCGCACCACACGCCGAGTCGCCGCCGGACGTTTGCCGAGGCCGCCGCATTTGCAGGAGTGCCGCCCGCGGTCGCCGCTGCCACCACCGACGCCGCCCTCCTCCTCTTCCACCTCCTCCTCCTCCCTAACTAACCTAAGGTTAGTTTCACTAACCTAACATTCGTTTAACTAACCTAGCATTAGTTTTACTAACTTAACCTTAGGTTGACTAACTTAACCTAACCCCCCCACTAACCTAGTTAGGTTCACCCCCATTAACCCTAGTTAGGTTAACTAACTTAACCTAACCCCCCCTAATTCACCCTAGTTAGGTGCCTAACCCTAACCCTAACCCTAACCCTACTTAGGTTAACTAACCCCCTTTAGGTTAGTCTCCACTAACTTGCCTTACCTGACTTCTCTGACTTCACCTAGACTAACCTAGTTCCATTTGACTAACCTAACTTGACTTAGTCAGCCTTACATGACTTACACAGACTAACATGACTTAACTGACTTACTTTCAACTTACTTACCAGACTAAGCTGCTTTTCCTGCTTTAACTGATTTCATTAACTTATCAATTAATTTCCACCTCCTAAAAATTCAGAAAAAATTTTAAAAATTCCCTTCACTTTTTGCCAATTTTTGGAAATTTGTCAGCTGGAAATTTCCACCCCCAAAATTTTTGAAATTTAAATATTTCCTAATTTATCCCCCCGATTACCACCAAATGTAGAAAATTCATTTAAAAATAGTAAACAATTCTTAAAAAATTCTACAAAAATTCTAAAAATTTTCCCTCATCCCCTTGACCATTTTCATTTATTTTTCACTTTAAAATATTATCATACATGGTACCCCTATTGTTAAAAACAAAACAAAACCAACAAACGAAAATTAACCATAAAACTCTCTATTTTATTTTCATACACTCAATTGTGGTTATTTCCTCCATGGTTGCATTTTCATTTTTTTCCCTTCATCACATATTCATGTGCTATATATCTTGATTTCCTTATTATTCTTATTATTATTCAACAACAAAACAAACAAACAAAAAAAAAAACCAAAAAAAACCCAACCAACAAAACAACCTCACAAACCAAAACCAACCATAAAGAATCACATATTACAACAATTTAATTTTTTTTTAAAAAAAACACAAACAACAATCCCGCTAAGGTGTTGTCTTTGTTGTTTCGTCAGTGGTCTTTACTTTTCCTTTACGGGATTCACTTCTTTTGGGGGACTCTTCCGTGCGCATTTCTGCATTACATACACACCCCTTCCAGGTATTTATTTTATGTACTTTATTTATTTTTATTTTCCCCTTAATCACAAATTAATTGTTAAAATGAACTATTTCATTCACTCACAGTTTCCACGCGCATTCGCGCTAAACACACACATATTATTTTTAATTAAAATAAACCCGCCGTTCACTTAGCACGCGCTACGTGCGCTACAGAGGTACTTTAATTTTTCATTAAAATGAACCAGCCGTCACAAGAGCACGCGCTGGCAAAAAAGCGCTCCACATCACCTTAATTTGTAATCAATGAACTTGCATTTAGAGACCTAGTCTGGGTATCGCAGTCCGGGATTCGACTTAACACACCGTTTTCACCTAATAATTGGTAATTAAATTTATAAGAAGGAACCGTCGTTTTCTTGCTAAGGTCTATCAGTTAATAAAAATCCACCCATTTCTTAATAATTTATTAAAATCAACCCTTCATTCAATTAATTCCCCCTCACTGCACTTCATTTCCCTTTTTAACGCACCGTTTCGTGGGATGGGTATGCGCAGTCATTAGAGTTATTTCCATGGTCAAACACTGGTTTATCAACAATGTAGTCTTGATATGTGTCGAATGTGGTATTATTTTGGTTCCACTTCTTTGTTACGGTTAAGGGTACGGTATACCGTTTTTTCTTTTATTGCCTGATACGGGGTTCTGGGTGTTTGTCTGATGCATAGCATGAAGCTTTCGGTCGCATTTGTCTCAAGGTCATGTCGAATTTTTTCTAGGATGTGGTTTGCTTGGGATTAGTTGGTCGAGTTCCGTTTTATTGTTTTGGTTGTTCTCTTATCCTTGGTTTTTTGTCTATTGCTTTGCAGGCATTCTCCTTGATTGTCTGTGTTTGTGGTGTGTGTATAACCATCTGAATGGCGCCTTCTCATGCTCCTCCCCCTATCCAGTACGTCCCATTAGTTAGTATGGATTACCCTTCCCTACTTACTTTTGAGCCTCTCACGAAGGCAGGACTCGCTGCTTTTGTCACTACTTCTTTTCCATTGCTTCCCGAGGATCCGTCGTTATGTGATGAGTTTCTGGCCTCTTACAGCAAGAATACAGGCCTAGTCCAGGGAATTTCTATGACATTGACACCTCGAGGCTTAGGGAAGGCTCTGTCTCTTCCCTCCAAAGGTGAACCTTTTGTTACCACTCGTCAGCTTTTCTCTGATGAAGAGATTCTAAAGCTGTTGCAAAAGCAGACAAGGAAAATGCTGGATGTTAAGAAGGTGATCAACTCTTCAGGAGTTTCCTTTTCTATGATCAGTGATCCCGTATGGAAGACGATCTGTCACTTTCTCCAGGACAGGTTTATGCCTGTCAAAATGCCATCCCAGTACTTGTCCAAAGAGCTTTTTACAGCTTCCAAGATGGTGTTGAAAGGAGTTGCTATTGATTGGAGCACTTACCTCCTCACTAAAATGGATCAACATTTCGTCAAAGTCACCAGGGATAATGTTACCAATGTCACATATGGATCATATTTGTCTGCCTTCTTGACCTATTCAGGTTTACCGAAGACTGTGCCTCCACCTCCTCCATCAGATCCAGTACCTCCTCCTCCACCTTCCGATGAGTCAGAACCCATTGACATAGAGGATGATGATTCTCCGCCTCCCCTGGTCATCCAGCGCAAACGCTTGAAGCGGGTAGCGGATAAAGCTCCTTCAGTACTTCCTTCAGTGCCCATTCCTGCTACCTCTGGCAGTGAACTCCTTGGGTATCTCACTTGTAATAACCTGTTCAGAGCACATCACGAAGGATCATTGGACATATCAGTTCCCTCCCTGCACAGTCTAGTCTCTAGAGATGCAATTCCTTTCCTCTGTAAAGATATTCAAAGTTCCATTGAATTGTCAGTGACAGCCTGTGTTCAACAGCTGTACGCGTCCTTTTATGAAGAACTCATGCAGTCTAAGGACCAGTTGCATAAGGCAACATCCGAGTTAGCTTCTGCTAAGGATACCCTAGCAGATTTATTTAAGCAAATGGAACAACAAACCCAACTGGTTGCCACCCAAAGCGATGAGATCTCTTCTTTGAAGATCCAGTTACTAGAGGCTCAATCCCACGTTACTAGCCTTTCAGGGGAGAAGGAGAGGATGTCCAGAGAAGCGCAGGAGTTCCAAGCTATCTTAGATGACAAACTTTCCGCTTTACAGATTGCTAATGACACAGTGGCAAACCAAGCCTCCCAAATCAAGCAGTTGCAAGATCAACTGGCGAAATCCTACTCTGTTCCTCCAAGCCCTAATGTTCCCTTGATTCCTTCTCTTTCACAGCAGGACTTGGCTGCTCTTCAGAGATAGGCTACTTTGTGCCCTCTATTCCAAGATAAAGTGGAAAGATTGCAGTCCAGAATGGACTTGTTATGGTCTACATTTGAGCAGTTTCAGGAATATGTTCCACCAGATCATTCTTTCTTTGTCCACTACCACTTACAGAAGTTGGTCTTCTACATGAAGCTTTCCACGATGGATTTACCTCTTCCAGAGGATAGCTGGAGTGGGGCTTGGTCTACTGAGTTGTTGATAGAGGTAGTCAGGATGGTGTTTGAAGATTCTATCACGCCAGATACCATGTTGATGTCATACATGTATCTACGAGGAGACTTGTTAATTCCAGATGAGGTGGATATGGCATGGTATGTGGGGGATGTGGTTCTACAAGCTGTTTTGTATGTCAACCATTTGGAGTTGCACATAGCTGACATGTTCCAAAGTTATTCATCCAAAGTGGCTGATTGTCATGATAATTCGTGGCATCCCATGATTGATTCTGTGGTCCTGAATCATAGACAAAACACAGCTCCTACCTCTACCCAGAGTACTAATCAACTGAGGATGGATCTCTTAGCCTATCTTTCAAAATATAATCCGTTTGATGCTACCTTCTTTGATGCCTATCATAGACGATCTCTCTTAGGACCTTATGTTCCTACCCTCCTATATTACCAACAAATGGCTCACCGCTATGCTATATATCTTTCCCTTTGTCAATCTAATTCCACAACTATTTTACCCCTTCTTTTTCAACCTTCATCTTTCCCTCAAATTCCCATTTTTACATACTGTTCCTTTATTGAGGATAGGGTATTTTCCCCTTCTCCACCCTGTCTTTCTCCATCCATTCATGTTCCCTCCACATTTCCTATTTATCAATTAACACCCTTCCTTAGTGATTCCCTCCAAATTTCTGCCACTCCTTCTTTAACATTTTCTTCCTTTTATGATTTTGCCTATCCCTCACTTCATCCACTCTTCCTTATTCCACTATCCTCTCCTAACACTTCTATATCTCAACCACCTCAGTTGGTTAGTGACTGTGACGGGTTTGATAATCAGATTTCCATAAGAAGGGGATGGAGTTCGGATGATTCCCTTATAGGACCTCAGATCAATTGGCCGGTAATTCCAGGAGAATGGACAGCTTCCAGTCAAGCTTATCAGAACTATGTTCATTTTGCTCAGCAGTATTCACAGTCTACAGATCCCTCAGTGAGATTAGCTACTCACTTTGCTTGGTACCTGGCGTATATGTATAGGCACTCTCATAATGATTCCAAGCCTATTCCAAAGTTGTGCATGAATGCCAATGTGAGCATTGATTCCCAGCAGCTGGATATATTGTATTTTCATACCCTTTGTTTGCCTAGCAGATACGTGGTCCTGTTGGAAAGGATGTGCTATCTCCAGTTTTTTCAAAATCCTCCTAAAAACTTTGTAGATGAGTCCTTGTCTATGGATCGTTTCCGACAACATCAATCTTTCAAGAGGGATCATCTTCATTGATACCTTTCCAATGTATGGTGGATGCTTTCTAATGAAAAACTCTCTTTTTGAAGGAGTCATTCAGATGGTTGTGTTGTATTAGTGTTTGTATTGTGCGTTCCTTTATGTCATACGAGCGTGGTGGTTTCCTATTGGATTTTGTGTGCGAGCTACATTTTGGAGAATTGTGGTGATGGGGTCGTGGTTGCAGAGTTGAAGTTGATGCTGATGAAGACGACGAAAAATCTTATATCCTTTACAAATTTGTTGTGATTTTTAGTTTGATAAGAAGTGTTAATGTATAAAGGGTTTTCCTTTCTTTGTATTTTTATATCAGAAACAGGTTATAAGTTGGGGTCGTGGTGGATGGATTCTTTTTGAAACGATATTGAATATCAAAGTTGCGATTTTAAATGCACTTGTATTCCCTTTTTCCTGGGTCGCGAGGATGCTTCTTTTCTAAGTGTGGGGATATGTTGAGTGTTGAAATGACTTGTTTTTTGGCTGATTTTTGTTGTTTTTGAGAACTGAATGGTTGATTTTATGAGATGATTGATTGGTATGGTTTGAGAGTGTTTTGGATGATAATGATTGTATTTTGGAAGTTCATGATGTTTGTTGGTGGTTCTGTGATGTTCTGATAGGTTCTGATTGGTTCTGTATACCTTTTGTTTTGCTCTGTTTTGGTCTGTTTTGTTCTGATTGTCTTCTGTAAGGAGGGATGGAGTATTGATTGATGAAGATTGAGATCTTGATAAAGCTTATTGAATGGTTTATGAGAGTTTGGAATGGTTTGAGAATGAGTTATGTGGTTTTGATGACCTTCTGTAACCTTCTGTAGGTCTTCTGTAGAGCTTCTGTCTCTGTTCTGTTCTGTACTGTAGCTGTTCTGGTACTGTTCTGTGACTGTTCTGTATGCTTCTGTATGTGTTCTGATGGATGAGAGTGTAGCTTGGGAAAGTTTTCTAGCCTTGGAAAGAGGTGAATACAAGTGCAAAAGAGCTGAAAGAAGTGAAAGAAGTAGCTGCTGAAGACTCAAGTGAAGACTAAAGTGAAGTGACAGTAGTGAGCTATGAAAGGACACTGTAGTGGCTCTGGTGACTCTTCATATCAGACATACCTCTTGGGAGGGGTATCCACGACCTAAGAGGGATTATTGAGAGTGATTTTTGAGAGATTGTAGTGAGGATATGATGTATTATTGATGGAGGGAGAGAGAGAGAGAGAGTCAGAGATAGCCAATTCTACTCAACCAGAGTGATTGTATATGAGAGATTAAGAGAGAAGACTATGAAGATATTGAAGATGAATACTATGTGATGTATTTCCATTCAAAGATTGTGTATTCCTTTGCTTGGTGGTGGAGTAGGGGGCTTGGCACCCCTATACTAAAAAGATATTAATGGAGGAGCACTCTTTCCCCCCCTCCCCCATGCCCCCCTTGTGAGCTTCTATGTGTGCAAACGCCGGTGGGGGGGGGGGGGGGGGTGGAGAGGCGCTAAGCCTACCCTTCTTCAAGACATGGGCATCCATGCTTGTGGGAATGGGGAGGGGGAAGGGGAGCTTGGGCTCCCTATACAAAAAGGGGCTTGTCCCTCCTCACCCAAACACAAAGACTTAAAATGGGGGGACTTTTCCTCCTTGTCCAAACTGAGAAAAATAAAGAAAAGAGGGTTGTCAAGGTCCCCCTATACAAAGAATGAGCATATGAAGGGGGACTGGTGTCGGAGTGTTTGCGGTCGAAAGTCGACTGCGGGGGTAAGACATAGTAGGGTGAAGGGAGATTCAAGGAGTGGAGTAGACAAAAGATAAGGTGTTGAAATAAAGAGAAGATATGAAAGAATACTTGCAGAAAGAAATAGAAGACGTAGGATAATACTCACAGAATTGAAGCCTGCCAGTTTATTTTTCCATTATGAGAAGACAAATCCATTGTACACAAAAACGTACACAAAATAATGCCTTCCTCTTTGCTCTTCAGACTACCAATCTGATGCTCCCATTGGCTCTGAAAGGGGGGAAAAATACTAGCATACCTGGCCAGTATTCTGCCAGATTACTCCTTCTTCATCTCCCACTTCGAAGTGTTGTTCATTGCTTGAAAATAGCGATTGCGACGCATGTGTTTTCTTCCATCTCTCTTTTTACATAAAATCCTCATAGATGGCTGAAAGCTACATGCTTTCTTTTGCATGTCATCCTAATCTAGAAGTTGTCTATACCAGCAACTCTTCTTTATTCAAACCCTCTTCCCATGATAGAACACTCCAAGTAGCAATAGTCTCCTCAATAGGCATGATTGGTTGTTGTCCATACATTAATTCAGTAGGAATATACCCTGTAACTGCACTATGAGTGGTCCTATCAGCCCACAAAGCAAAGGGTAACATTCTTGGCCATTCTTTCATCCTGCCCTTGCATGACTTTGCTAATGCCTTAATGATAGGCTTATGAACTCTTTCACTTTTTCCATTTGCTTCAAGATTGTAGGCTGAAGTTAAAGCCAACTTGATATCCAATCGTGAAAAGAAGTCACGAGCCTCATCCACATCCAATTCTCCTCTATCAGCAAACCACATTACCAACACAACCATACCTGCAAAAGACTTTTTCCAATAAGAACCTGCAAACTGCTTGAGTAGTCTTTGTACTAAGAGCTCAACCTTCCACTTGATTTGTTAAGTCTTCTCATGCAAGCACAAGATATCTCATATTCCATAAACCTATAGGCATGGTATCCAAATCAACTACCCATTTGTAATGCATAGAAAATGGATAGGTTGGTTGCAACCCATCTCTATGCTTTACCATGGAATACATCTGACAGACATTGCATGATTCCACATCTTTATACATGTTTTTCCACCAATACTTTTCTTTGATCTTGGCGAATGTGCCCCAAACTCCTCTATGTCGCCATAAGCTTTCATGAAACTCTTGCATCACCTGTTGTTGAGAAGCCCTATCTCCCAAAACACGTATTGGAGCCCCTCTCTTTTTCTTTGCATGCTTCCATAAACATCCATCTTTTAAGAAAAAACCCATAAGATTTTCTTTTAATCCATTTGAATTCAGCTTCAGACCATTCAGCCTTCTTTGTCATGAGGCTGAGATATTGACCTATTTTCAGCCAATCATCCTCATGCAACTCTTCCAAAAATTGTGTTCTCACTGAAGCATAACACTGATGATTCTTTCTCTCTACTAACCATTTCTTCTCCATGGTTGTAAGCTCTTTTCTTACTGTTGAAATCCCTATTACAACAGTTGTGTTTGCAATAACAGTAGCTGCATACTCATTCCCTATTGTCATAAAGTCATTTTCAGCATCTATCACGTCATCCTCTTCATCTTCCATCAACTCCTCTTCATATTCAAACCTTGCTCGTGAAAGCATGTCAGCCACGGGGTTTTCTCTATGTGCAATATGCTGAAAATCAAGGTTAAGTGACTTTATATATGCAATCCATTGTAACATGGCAATATCAGGAATTGAGCAATTTGCTATCATGCCCGATAGAGGTAGACAATCAGTCTCTACCATTACATGAGCTCCCATAAAATACTCCCTATCACACTTAAGGGCTGTCACTACACCCCAAAGCTCTATTTTGACTTGAGATTACTGTCATTGGTATTCATTGAGGACCTTTGCTCTAAATTGAATGGCATATCTATTCCCATCAGCATCATCCTGACCCACTGCCCAACCAATGCCAATTGGGCTTGTATCCATAGTGAGAATAATAGGTTGCCCATTCTCATAAATTTCTCTCTTTAGTGTTGGGACTGAAATCAATAAGCTCTTTAACTTCTGAACTACCTTCGTATGATGTTTTCCCCACCAAAACTTTTGCTCTTTTCTCAAGAGCTGATATAGACTTTCAGCCACATGAGCAAAATGTGGAATCCATATCAAGTAAAAGACACATGCCCCCAAAAATCTTCTTACCTCGGATACATTCAAACATGTCTCCCGCATCTTGCTTATGGCATCAATATTTCTGGTGAGGGCTTTCTTCCATATGGTCCACACATGTGCCCAACAACCAATACTTTCTCTACTCCAAAAACTGATTTTTCTCCTGACAGAGTCAAATGCACTTCTTCAAGATAGCTCAAAATCCTATCACAATCAGCAATATGATCAGCCACAAATCCTCTACATCCCTGATCATTCAACTCTTCATTCTTCTCATGGATATCGCACCCTTTTATCGGCACATCATCAAGAAAGGGTAAGGCCAACTGAGGAATATAATCCCTCAAAATTTTATGCATAACATTCATCATATGTGCCACTGAATTGGTTGCCCCTTGTGGAAGCGTATACATCCTAACTGCCTTGCTTGTAAATGCTTCTGCAAATTCATCCACTATCGGGCCCGATCCAACATTCCTTATGGTGACTTTATTAACTAGTTGCAAATCTTGTATAAACCTCAATGAACCATTCTTCTTTGGAACAGTAAACCACCGATTCGAATATGGAGTTGAAGAGGGCTCCAAAATCCGCATCCTGATCTTCTCGTTCAAAAGCTTCAACAACTTAGGCAAATATGTCTGAGGTACTAGAATAGGCTTTAAATTCCATGGCACATGAGGTACTGTAAAGATCACCATAGGTGCAACTATGGTAAGATCAACACATCCAATTTCATCTGGCTAAAATGCAAAGGCTTTCCCATGCCTTGCCAACATCTACAAGAAATAAGCTCTTTCTGTAGGTAAAAGAAAGCTTGTATCACAAATTTTCAGCTTTTGTAAAGTTTTAGCTGTAAATTTATGTCCCACTCTATGTGGATCCCGTAAACTAGGCTGTTGAGTCACTTTTTCAGCCAACCCATCACTTTCAGGTGGTAAAGGAAAATCCGCAGGCTTAACCTTCTTTGCGATTGCTTTGTACTTTGTATCCACCCTTGCTTTAGCCCTGTTTTGCAGCCCATATTGTAGCCCATAACATTCATGCTTAGCAAACTCTTGAATGGCTTCATACATTTCTAAAACATAAATAACCTCTTTTTCTGCCATGCTTTCAACATTAATTGCTGCATAAATTTCAGCCACTGTATCAACATCAATTAGCCCTGAAAATAGCCCTAAAATACCTTCATTTGCAACCATCAAACCATATGTCTTTAGCTCTTTTTCAGCCCATCTTACATATTTCTTTTCAGCCTTGTAAATGGCTGAAACATTATTAAAATTGCCAAAACTACATGCTGTCCATTCTTGCAATCCAAACATAAACATAGTTTCCCCCTTTCTTGGAGGCATAATTATCTTCGTAGAGGCACTGCCATAGCCTTTCCTTACAGCAATGCTATCTAAAAACCCTTAAACTCACGTGCATTAGGTGGCATGGGATTATCCCGTAGCTTATCTCGATTGTGGGGATGATTCACACAAACAGTGAGAAACTGTACTACCTTTGTATTGTCTTTACTCCGAACCCGAGGATATGAAGAACCATCATCCAAGTCTTTTGTTTCCAGCCTTGATTGTGAAATATAGGACTGCCCCAAAATCACTGGATAACTACATGAATCTTGCACAAAAAATTATATTCATCCCTAACATCTCTAATATTCATGAATACATTCAGACAAGCTGCATAAAGATCCCTTGATGAATTGTTTGCCGCCCGCATGCGTCATCCTGGATCTACATCAATTGGTCAACCTCCATTCTTATACAAGCTGCGTGCTATAACATTGATTTCAGAACCATGATCCAAGAGAGCTATGCAAGGCGTCTCTCTTTCTCCCACTTTAACAATTGTCTCTATTGTAGCACGAGCCCAATGTATTCGTGAATAATGACTGCTTGGAATAAAATGTGCATCTTCTTCTTCATGTGCTTGTTGATGGACATCCCTATTATACATAGCATTTTCTCTATGCTTAGTGATGCCCATAATACCATTTTTAGCCACAAGCATATTGAATTATTTCTTAAGGCTGCAGATCCCATTCTACAAGAAAATCTTGTTGATCGCCTAGAAGATGCTACCTCCGAATCAGGAGTTAAGACTGCATGGACAAATGTTACTGATGCAGTTAACATGATTTCTCGAAGAGAGTGGGTGCGACTAAGATTGGGCTCTACTTCAACTTCAACAACTCCAAGGTAGAGTAACAAGACTTGGGTAGTTTTGGCAAAACCAACTCTCCTTCTTGGAAATCCATAGGGCACCTCTTCTCATTAGCATACATCTTCATCTACTCCTAGGATTTCTTAAGATTCACTTTGCACTACTGAAGAAGATTAGTATACTCTTTAATTCCTCTTTTCCATGAGGGTTTATCTTCTCACAAAAAAATGACAGTGGGGAGGGGAACTTTATAGCCATATAAGGCCTTAAAGGGTATAACTCAATACTAGCATGGATAGAGATGTTATAAGAAAACTCAATCAAGTATAATAAAATCCTATGTATGTTGCATATCATGATAGAAATATCAAAGCTAGGTCTCTAACCACCTGTTTACCCTTTCTGGCTAGTCATGAGCTATGGATGATAGGCTATAGGAGTGAACTTAGTACTTATAGAGTTGAATACCACCTGCCAAAAGTTACTCATAAAATTTATATCCCTATTATGCACAAGCACCTATAATAATCCATGTAACTTGAAGATATGCTCCATGAACTGACTAGCCCTTTATGATGTAGGGAACTACATCTTTGTGGGAATAAAATGGGCTACCTTAGTGAGTCTATCTACTATCACATAGATGTTGTCCCATCCCTTTTTAGTTGTATGCAAGCCAGTTATAAAATCCATAGTTATATACATCCACTTTCCTTCAAGAATGGGAAATAACTAGCTATAATAAACCACATGACTTATGACTAATATCCTTATTCTATTGGCACAAAATACACTTCATAACATAATCCTTTACATCTTTCCACAATCTTTTCTAATGAAAGATTTTTGTTGGTTGTGGAAATGATTTATTTTTTGGGTTGATTTTTTGTTGTTTTTGGTGATTGATTGTTTGAATTTGAAGATGTTTTGAAGTGTTTGGAATGGTTTGAGTATGTTTGAAGGGTTTATGTTGGTTTTTGATGAAGATATGTTGTTTTAAAGGGTTCTGTGATTCTCTCTGTTTGGTTCTGTAAGGTCTGATTTTCTTATGTTTTGTTATGTTTTGTTTATGTTTTGGTAGTTGAGATGGTTGAATGGATGTTTTGAGAGATGGTTGAGATTGTGTTAAAAGGTTTATGAAAGATTGAATTGGTTTTGGTTTGGCTTTTGTAGTTTTTATGGTCTTTGTTGATCTTTTGTAAGGTTCTTTAGCTTTGGTAGTTCTGTTCTTCTGTTGTCCTGTTGTTCTGTGATTTGTGTTGCTGTTTGTTTTTGTTGAGTGTTATGTTGGATGTATGGATGTTTTGGGAAGTGTTATTGTCTTAGAAAAGGATGAATGGAAGCTCTATTCAAGATAATTGAAGTGAAGAAGTAGCTAATGAAGATTCACAAAAGGTTACAGAAGAATAATGATAGAAGCCAGATCTCATAGGACACTATGATGTCTCTGGTACCTCTTCTCATCTGACACACCTTTTGGGAGGTGTATCCACGAACTAAGAAGGATTATTGTAAGTGATTATTGAGTGTTGTAGTGAGGTTTTGATGTACTATTGAGAGTGTAATATTGTGAGAGAGATCATATGCAAGAGAGTTAATTCTATGCAAAACAATGTATCTATCTATGAGAGATTGAGAGAGAAAACTATGAAGACAATGAAGGTGAATACTATGTGATCTTATTTCCATTAAAATTGGCATTCCTCTTGTGTTCTCTTTGTCTATCAATGAAAAATATGAAGAAAATGAAGAGAATGATGAATTTTGTTGAAGATAAAACCGTGGGAGAATTGTTTCTATGATGCTACATGAAGATTTCTTGTTCATGGTGTTGTTTTGTTTGTTGAGATCATATAAAAGATGAAAAAGATAGTTGTTGATTTTACAAGATAGATTTTCTTTCAGTAGAAACCCCTTTTCCTTGGTGTCTCTCTTGGGGCTCCAATTTTTCTAATGTTTTTGGAAGTCTTAAGCATGCCAAAATGTCTAGCTATAGGTGAAGAATGCATCTCCTCTATAAATTTTAGCTTGAATGAAGAAGTAGAGGGAATAAAAATCTTGTCACTGAGCTAAATGAGGCCATTCTTAAGTTGAAAATATGAGTTTTCCTCCATTATTCATTACTAAAACTTTTGAATTGCATGGCTAATCTCTTCATCCAAAAGATAGGCTTCCTGTATCTCTTCAACATAGTCACTCTATAGCTCAGTTATGGTTGAAACTTTACGTGCTCACATCCTTGAAAGAAAATTGACCACTATATTAGCTTTGGCTCATGTAAGTGTGATGTTAAACTCATAATTTTGTAGGAAAGTCACCCTCCTGTGCTACTTTGGAGTGAGATTTAACTGGATAAGAACTGGTATCACTAATTGAATGGCTATAATTTTGTAAGAAAGTCACATTCATAGCCATCTCTTTATCCATGAGCTTAAAATTCTCAAAGGCAATGATACCATGCTCATGTAATAATACAACCCCTATGCCTCTACCACTGTGGTATCACATTGCATGGTAAACTCCCTAGAGAAGTTTGGACATAGTAAAATAGGAGCAAAATTGAGGAGTTACATTGAAGCTTCTGTTTACAAGGGCATCCCAAAAGAAAGTTTCCTTCTTCAATGTGTTAGTCAAAGGAGCTTTTATAGTCACATAATGCTTCATAAACCTACAATAGAATGATGATAGACCAATAAATCCACTAACAGAAGTAGTAGTGGTAAGTGTTGGCCAATCTCTAACACATTGCACCTTCTTATGGTCAGCTTGTATCCCTTTCTTACTAGCAATGTGACTTAAGCACTCCACCTTTCTCACATTGCACCTTTTTATGGTTAGCTTGTATCCCTTTCTCACTAGCAATGTGACCTAAGCACTCCACCTTTATCTACATGAATGGACACTTTTTATCCTTAACAAAGACTCTATGGTGCTTTAATACATCAAACACCTTCCTCATATGAGATACATTGTTATCCAGAATCTTGCTATAAATTAGTTTGTCATCGAAGAATACTAGATTAAACTTGAAGAGAAAAGTCTCTAAAAACTTATTTATTAGGCTCTAGAAGATGGATGGTGCATTGGTTAGCCCAAATTTCTGCACCTGTCTTCTTGAACCTCACTTCATGACCAAGATCAGTTATGGCAGCAACTGATAAGAGATTTCTCTTGATTTCGGGAACATACAACACATTTGAAAGCTTTTTGACTTCACCATTTGCAGCAACAAAAGAAATAGTACCTGTGCCCGCAGCAGGGCATTTAGCATCATTTCCAACCGTCACAGTGATGGATTCTTGTAGAGGCTACATAGAACTGTATAGACCTTTCTTGTTGGTCATGTGACGGGAGGCCCCACTATCCAACACCCAAGAGTCAGTGGTAGATTCTTCTTGCGCCGAGGAGCACACTTCCTCAATGGTCGCCATGAATAATTCCAACTCTGCTTCAGCCGTATTGGCTGTCTCTTTCCCTTTACTTTTAAGGGTACCATTCTTTTCATCTGCCTTCTTGACACGACAATCTGCAATTGCATGTCCTTTCTTCTTACAGTAGAAGCACTCTCCTTGAAACTTCTTCTTGCCGCCCTTCTTCTTTTTGTCACCATCATTTTTGGTGGAGGAAACACCTTTGCCTTTTGCATTGGCAGAGAATGCAGCATCTCCATTGTTGCTTCCTTCTCGGGCTTTCAGCCTCAACTCCTCCTCCATTAATAATGCACAAAACTCCTCAAAAGTCAAAGCTTGAGGTCTCACCTGAGTATTAAGGGCAGTTACTAGTCCATCAAACTTTTGTGGACAAATCCAAAGACACCTCCGAGCTAGCTCTTCACTAGTCTTTTGTATCCCAGCTCCAGCCATCTGGTCGTGCAGATTCTTAATCCGAGTGATGAATGCTTCCATCGTCTCTCCTTCAGCAAACTTCTCCGCTGCTAGTTGATTCTCCAAGTTTTGAATCCTTGTTTGGTTTCGTGTTTCATACTGACTCCTTAGTACATTCCAAGCATCTGACGCTTTGGTTGTATGCTGAATCAGAGTCAAAACACTGTCAGAATAGCTTGTAACTAAGGCACACAATGCATCTGCATTCCTTCGTTTCCAAGCTCGTAGAAGATCTGCATTCGGAGGAATCATCACACTAGGATTTGATGGGTCAGGGGTAGGCTGTGGTTCTGCGTCAGTCCCCAGCACAGTCTCCAGAAGCTCATAAGAATCAAGGATAGTTGTAATTTTGAACTTCCACAAGGTGTAGTTTGTACCATCTAACTTGCCTTCGCTGAAGGTTGGTGGACGAATCCTCAGTGTTTGAATAGCCGGTACAGCAGCACCACCTCCTGCACCGCTTCCTGATGCACCAGAACTGCTTCCCGGAGTCGACATCGTTTCTCTTTGCTGTTGAAGCCTTTGCCTCTTGCACGGTCTCCGATCTCTAGAGCCCCCTGGGCTCTGATACCATGTAAAATATTACACGGCGCAGCGAACAGAATCTGAGAAAGAGATAGAGAGTACACAACAGATAAGAGGAGAATCAGTAAATTCTTTAACTCCAAACAACTGATACAAAGATGGCTCTGTCCACCCGTGCGCTTCCACTGTGTGAAGCTTAGATGGCGATCTAGACAGAAGATAGGTGAAGAGCTTAAGGCTAGCTGGAACAACAACTCTGACTGGGTGAAAGATGAGTGTTAGATGGCTGCGAAGGGGTTTAGCTTTTATAGCCCGCGAAGGTCGTTAGGTCAACCTGCTGACCGACCTGCCATATGAGCCTCCACTAGTCGGCCAGGGAATATTCCAGGGAATATTGGAATATTCCCTCTACCATCGGGCTGGGGGCGCTGCCCCCGGACCCTCGCCAGGGGGGCCGTTGGCCCCCCTGGGACCCCCCAGCCAGGGGCCGCTTTCGCGGCCCCCGGACCCCACAATAGGGGCCCCTTTTAACTCCCTTACCACGCAACTCAATGCAATGTGCCTCGAGTTGCTACCAGCTTAACCACTCCGTCTAACCCAAAGATTAGACCCACAACAGTCACCTTTTTGCCATCCGGTCACATAGACCTCATCTGATATACAAGTCAGGACTCAACCAATGTCCGGGCTCACATTTGGCTTCTCCTCATAATGGGGGCCTTACAACTTTGAGCACCATGGATCATTGGTAGCACCTAATGAGGGTGGGGCATTGATCATATCTAACACCCCCCCTCAATGTCCACCCATAGGTGAACTATCTCCTCGGCCCAATGCCGAGTCTCTGAAGATGAACTTGAAGCAGATCCTTCGTAAGTGCTTTGGTGAAGATATCTGCTCCGTTCTCCTCTGTTGGACAGTAGACCAATTCCACTATCCCATCCTCCATCAAATCACGCACATAGTGATACTGGATCTCTATATGTTTGGTGCGTGCATGAAACACTGGATTTTTGGCAATGGCGATGCAACTCTGATTGTCACATCTCAGCACAATTGGTTCTTCATCCTGCACTCCCATATGCCATAGAATCCTTCTCAACCATACCGCCTCACATGCAGCAAAACAAGCTGCCTTGTACTCTGCTTCGGTAGAAGACAATGCCACTGTTGGTTGCTTCTTACTAATCCAAGAGAAAATTCCTGAACCCAAAGAGAAACAATAACCAGAAACTGACTTCCTGGAATCAATGTCTCCTGCCCAATCTGAGTCATAGTTCCCCACAAGAGAAGTTCCGAAACTGTATGTGATACCATAGTCAAGAGTTTTCTTCAAGTATCTGAGCACCCGCATCCCAGCCTTCCAATGACTCTCATGAGGTTTGTTTGAGAACCTGCTCAAAACACCAACATCAAAACTGATATCTGGTCTGGTGTTACACAAGTAGATCAGACTACCGACCAACCTCCTATACCTCCCAATGTCTGCTAATGCTGATGTATCCTCGACGGATAACTTTGCATTCACCTCCATAGGTGTAGCTATCTCCTTGCACTCGGTCATGCCAAATGCCTTCAAGATCTCCCATGCATACTTCTTCTGAGAGATGAAGATCTTTCCTGGCTCTTGCCAGACTTCAATCCCCAAACAATAGTGTAGCAAGCCCAAGTCTGTCATTTCAAACTCAGAACTCAAAGCCTTTCGAGTTTGGTTGATCATATCTTCATAGTCACCTATAATAAGAAGGTCGTCCACATATAGGACAATCACTACAGACTTTTTACCATCCCTGTAAACATACAAGTTAGCATCTGAGGCACATCTTTTGAAGTTTAGGTTTAAAAAGAACCTATCTATCCGCTGGTACCATGCTCTGGGGGCTTGTTTCAGCCCATACAATGCCTTCTTCAGTTTACACACTTTGTTCTCAGAATGGGGGGCCTCAAACCCTGGTGGCTGAGCCACATACACCTCCTCCTTGAGGTCACCATTTAAGAACGCTGACTTAACATCCATTTGGTACACTGGCCACTTCTTGTGGGCAGCCACTGCAAGTACCGTGCGAATAGTGGTCATTCTGGCAGTTGGGGCAAATGACTCTTGAAAATCAAACCCTTCAACTTGTGAAAATCCTTGGGCAACCAGTCTAGCTTTGTACTTTTCTAAGGTACCATCAGCCTTGTACTTTACCTTCCAGATCCACTTGGTGCCAATAACCTTCCGCTTTGCTGGTCGATCCACTAGCTCCCAAGTGTCATTCTTCATTATGCTATCATACTCTGCCTGCATAGCATCCTTCCATGATGGATCTGCAAGTGCTTCTTCTAAGTCAGTTGGCTCCTTCACTTCTCTCATAATCTCAACCATCAAGGCCATATTGACTATGTGAGCAGAAGCCCTCCTTTGCTCCTCTATTCTCAGAGACCTCCTTGGTCCGTCTGCCTTCTCCTCAACAGATGCAGGCATAGGATTATTGTGGTCATAGAGCTGCTTCACCCAGCGTGGCAATGGCTTTTCTGGTGGGGTGATGTCAGGTTGGTGAACTTTTTCCTCATCATCTGAAGATGATGCTTCCTCCTCCTTAAGGATAGGGATAGCTCTCGGGACAGGTTCATAGTGGACTACTTCTTCGGTTGATGATAAAGTGGAAGAACTTGCCTTCTCCTCCTCCACTGTATGCGGCTCCTCCTTGAACACCACATCACGACTCGCGATGATCTTCTTTGCCTCTTGGTCATATAACTTGTAAGCCTTCTGCTCATCACTATAACCCAAGAAGATACATTTTCTGCTTTTTGGTTGTAACTTGTTTCTCTTCTCATCTGGAACATGTGCATAACATTCACATCCAAAAATTCTGAAATGTGAAACAGATGGTTTCTTACCAGTGTAAGCCTCATGAGGTGTTTTTTCCTTGAGAGCCTTTGTGTAGCTCCGATTTAGAATGTAGACTACAGTATTAACAGCTTCAGCCCAAAAATGGTTAGGCAATCCCTTGCCCTTTAGCATGCATCTTGCCATCTCCACAATGGTACGATTCCTGCGTTCCACAACACCATTCTGCTGAGGTGTGTGAGGCGTCGTCAATTGACGCTTGATCCCTTTGCTCTTGCAAAAGCCTTCAAACTCCTTTGAGTTGAACTCACCACCACCATCTGTTCTAAATTTCTTCACACTTTTCCCTGTTTCATTCTCAACAAGTATTAGCCATTCTTTAAACTTACCAAAAGCTTGAGCCTTATCACGAAGGAAGTACACCCACATCTTCCTACTGTAGTCGTCGACAATCAACATAAAATAAGAAGATCCCCCCAAGGCCTGTGTAGGCATCTTACCACACAAGTCAGCATGCACCAAATCTAGAGAAGCCTGTGCTCTATTCTTGCTTTCTTGTGGAAATGCCTTTCTTTGTTGCTTGCCCATCATACAAGCTTCACATGGTTCCTTCAATTCAGTTATTGTAGGTAGGTGAGCAACCATACCTTGCTTTTGCATCTCCTTCAATACTGCAAATCCGATGTGTCCAAACCTTTCATGCCAAAGCTTACTTGTGCCCACTCCAGCGGTGGCTGTAAGAGCACTTAGCTCATACAAGGTGTTCCTTCTTTCTCCTTTGCCAACAATTGTGCCAGCACTATCAATAATTTCTGCACCTGTCTTCTTGAACCTCACTTCATGACCAAGATCAGTTATGGCAGCAACTGATAAGATATTTCTCCTGATTTCGGGAACATACAACACATTTGAAAGCTTTTTGACTTCACCATTTGCAGCAACAAAAGAAATAGTACCTGTGCCCGCAGCAGGGCATTTAGCATCATTTCCAACCGTCACAGTGATGGATTCTTGTAGAGGCTGCATAGAACTGTATAGACCTTTCTTGTTGGTCATGTGACGGGAGGCCCCACTATCCAACACCCAAGAGTCAGTGGTAGATTCTTCTTGCGCCGAGGAGCACACTTCCTCAATGGTCGCCATGAATAATTCCAACTCTGCTTCAGCCGTATTGGCTGTCTCTTTCCCTTTACTTTTAAGGGTACCATTCTTTTCATCTGCCTTCTTGACACGACAATCTGCAATTGCATGTCCTTTCTTCTTACAGTAGAAGCACTCTCCTTGAAACTTCTTCTTGCCGCCCTTCTTCTTTTTGTCACCATCATTTTTGGTGGAGGAAACACCTTTGCCTTTTGCATTAGCAGAGAATGCAGCATCTCCATTGTTGCTTCCTTCTCGGGCTTTCAGCCTCAACTCCTCCTCCATTAATAATGTACAAAACTCCTCAAAAGTCAAAGCTTGAGGTCTCACCTGAGTATTAAGGGCAGTTACTAGTCCATCAAACTTTTGTGGACAAATCCGAAGACACCTCCGAGCTAGCTCTTCACTAGTCTTTTGTATCCCAGCTCCAGCCATCTGGTCGTGCAGATTCTTAATCCGAGTGATGAATGCTTCCACCGTCTCTCCTTCAGCAAACTTCTCCGCTGCTAGTTGATTCTCCAAGTTTTGAATCCTTGTTTGGTTTCGTGTTTCATACTGACTCCTTAGTACATTCCAAGCATCTGACGCTTTGGTTGTATGCTGAATCAGAGTCAAAACACTGTCAGAATAGCTTGTAACTAAGGCACACAATGCATCTGCATTCCTTCGTTTCCAAGCTCGTAGAAGATCTGCATTCGGAGGAATCATCACACTAGGATTTGATGGGTCGGGGGTAGGCTGTGGTTCTGCGTCAGTCCCCAGCACAGTCTCCAGAAGCTCATAAGAATCAAGGATAGTTGTAATTTTGAACTTCCACAAGGTGTAGTTTGTACCATTTAACTTGCCTTCGCTGAAGGTTGGTGGACGAATCCTCAGTGTTTGAATAGCCGGTACAGCAGCACCACCTCCTGCACCGCTTCCTGATGCACCAGAACTGCTTCCCGGAGTCGACATCGTTTCTCTTTGCTGTTGAAGCCTTTGCCTCTTGCACGGTCTCCGATCTCTAGAGCCCCCTGGGCTCTGATACCATGTAAAATATTACACGGCGCAACGAACAGAATCTGAGAAAGAGATAGAGAGTACACAACAGATAAGAGGAGAATCAGTAAATTCTTTAACTCCAAACAACTGATACAAAGATGGCTCTGTCCACCCGTGCGCTTCCACTGTGTGAAGCTTAGATGGCGATCTAGACAGAAGATAGGTGAAGAGCTTAAGGCTAGCTGGAACAACAACTCTGACTGGGTGAAAGATGAGTGTTAGATGGCTGCGAAGGGGTTTAGCTTTTATAGCCCGTGAAGGTCGTTAGGTCGACCTGCTGACCGACCTGCCATATGAGCCTCCACTAGTCGGCCAGGGAATATTCCAGGGAATATTCCCTCTACCATCGGGCCGGGGGCGCTGCCCCCGGACCCTCGCCAGGGGGGACGCTGGCCCCCCTGGGACCCCCCAGCCAGGGGCCACTTCTGCGGCCCTCGGACCCCACAATAGGGGCCCCTTTTAACTCCCTTACCACGCAACTCAATGCAATGTGCCTCGAGTGGCTACCAGCTTAACCACTCCGTCTAACCCAAAGATTAGACCCACAACAGTCACCTTTTTGCCATCCGGTCACATAGACCTCATCTGATATACAAGTCAGGACTCAACCAATGTCCGGGCTCACATTTGGCTTCTCCTCATAATGGGGGCCTTACAACTTTGAGCACCATGGATCATTGGTAGCACCTAATGAGGGTGGGGCATTGATCATATCTAACATCAAGTTCACCTTTACTTTTTAGTTTTCAACCAACTATATGTGAATCTATGGACACATTTAGGTGTTGATTTTTTATTTCACCATTGGCTACTTGAACTCTTATGGGCTATTGTAAATCAATACAAAGACAATTCAGCCTATCATCAATTAACTTATTTATAAAACTATGTGCACTACCACTATTTATCAAGATAAACACATCTTTACCATGAATAGTATCCTTCATACGTAGTGTATTAGGGCTCCTAGAACCTATCTAGGCATCCGTAGAGATAGAACAAAGTGTAGTAGTAGTCTACTAGGGTCAAATGGGAATCCATCTATTAGGGTCAAATGGGAATCCATCTACTAGGTCATAAGATTGATCTTGCTCAAAATCCTCAAATTTAGGTTGTGCATCCACAATTGGTTCCTCAATTACTTCCTCATCAACATCCTCAAGCACAATCATGTTATAGTCCTTAGATTTGGCATTCTTATAAGTGTACTTAGATACATAGTTAGCCGTACACTTTTCACCACACTTAAAACATAGATACTTCTCTTTGCACTCTCTAAAAAAATCCATATATATAAAACTTTTACTATTGGTTGAATTGTTCTTGGATCTATTGTCATCCTATTTAGGCTCAAATTTTTGGGTAACTACTAGCTTTCAAGAACTTTGCCATCTTGAAGCATTAAATGTGGGATATGTGAGGACTTTAGGGCTACCAAACAAAGTGGTAGATCCACTAAAATTGCCACAAAAGTTTTCCCTGTCTATTTAGAGTCCTTTGTTATCCAAAGAAAGCCTACATAGGGATATTTTTCATGTACTTTACGAGCATATGTCTCAGATAACTCAATAATTTGGAATAGTGTTGCAGGCTTCTAGGCCATAGCATCAGCTCACAAACTAGGCTCTAGACCATATATATATTTATAAAATTTTGTATCATGATAGCCTTCAAATTCATCCTAAAAAAGGCTAAGAGTCTTTGGATCTACACGGACAAATCTTTGATTTTGTCCAAATTTTTTTGCTATGTACACATTAACTACATTTCATTGATATATATTTTGGTACATTTGTAAATGCTTGCCTTGGAGCTATAAAAGCCATTGCATATGTCTTTTATTCTTAAAACCTTAGGAAATTTTCCTTAAATGAATGAAACACTAAAGGCTCATAACTTAGTTTATGTATGGTCAAATATTTGAATTTAATATCGATCCAAATGGGTGCAATTCTTGGGAATCGGTGATTGAGGAGGTTGGAGCACATCAGATTGTTGTGTCTCTTTATCTTCATTCTTTCTCAAAATACTTTTTTCCATCCTCTCTTCTCTCTCGTACTTTTGTAACAACTATGGATTCTTGGTGTGTGAATTTGAAGGAGGAGCCACCCGATCTTGTCTCTTGGTTGGTGTGGATGTCTTCAGTCTTTTGTATGCGTATATTTTTTTGGAAGAGAGGTGTAATTGCCGTTTTTAATGGTGAGGGGAAAAGCTCCATGCATATACTTTGCTACTTGGTTATCCTGGTTTTGTGCTTCTTTGTGTGCTAGGGTGAGAGCTAGCTCACTCACACTCTCTAGATATATGATAAGGTTCAAGAATTGGTTGGTATACTCTCTAATAGATAGGCTTATTTGGTCCAATAGATACCACCTCATGGCCAATTTCTCTTTCTCTATGGAAGATACAAAAACTTGAGCCATCTTTGCTTTGAAAAATTTCAAACTGTCAACTTGCTAGTTCTCTCTTTTAATGTACCTCCACCATGTGAGAAAAATTCTCAAGGTGAATGTAGAAAAATGGTTTTTTTGATTGTTAGACCTAGGAAAGATGCCAAAGTAAGACTCTAATTTTAATATCCACTCCAAATTTGCTTTGGTAAAGATGAATAGCCACTATATTTAGTCATCACTATTTTATCACTAAGTTCCCTTTCTAAAGCCTTGCTTCCCATTTGATGCTTGAGGATATGTATCCATTCAGCTATCAATGGGAGTTGAAAGATTAGAAGCACTCATGTGATAATTGGTTTGAAATCTTCTTCGAGGAATAGGTTTTGACTTCTAGATATCTTGGAGGAGGGTTAGATGCATGAATGCTCAAAATTGGCTCATTAGCCCTAAAAGTATGTCTCGCCAATCTCATAAAGTATGTGACATGCCTTCTTTCCGATGATACTAGGCTGTGGATTAGGATTTGAGGGCTTAAATGATTGTTGAAATGATTACTTGTCTCTATTTTCTTTGTCTACTATTTGTGCTGCCAGAAGCATAGATATCTAAGCCCTAAGCTTATCCAAAGTCTCTTTAGTGGAAGAGGAAAATTTCTCCAATGAATCCCTAGTAGAGTGGTCCATTTGCTCTATAACTTCCTTAGTTTGGGCATTTGAACCATCTTCTCAACCACTTGATCTAGCTTTGTAATAAGATCCTTATGTCTAGTGGAATTTCTAGTCTCATGTTGACAAAGTGTGGCATTTAACATACTATATGCACCATAACCACATATTTAGGAATTTGGAAATTTTCATAAAGTTTTAGAATTCCTAATGTGATTAATATTTGGACAAGTGGTCAAATCTTATCCCCTTGAAGGTGAAATTTTTCCTAGATACTATATAAGCACCCCCTCAAATCCACTCTCAAATATGGGGTTAAGATTTATCCACTTAGTCAAATCTTTACTCCTTATTTGAAAGTGGAACTTGGGAGATTCCCAAATTCTCTAATATGATATTCCATACACTTGTGATTCCTCTTCATCATTATGTGGCTCACATATTCCTTTACATCCTCATGTGATGTATTGTTGGACATCCTCATTTTCTTTGTTCTTTCCCTTATTTCTAGCCATTTTCACTCATTGTCAAAGTGCAGCCCAAGTAGACCTTCTATCACCAAAATGGCTATGAATTTTTACCACCATGATATCTGAATGAGAAATTTTTTTATTCAAAACAAAGTTAATGAATAGGTCTTTGAGATGAGCTATCAAAATTCACTTCAAAATTGAAGTATAATATTTTGAAAATATTATTTTCTTTCTGTATAGAATAATCCAATAGCTTAGAAACTCACTGTTTTGGTCTCTCAAGTACCTATAGGTCCAAAATAAGGTCTCCAAACCTTACAACAATCTAGATAAGGCATGTTGGCACTAAGTAACAGATATAATAATTGGTATAAGTCTTGTTTAAGCTCTAAAATACCTTGCAATACTTGTACTCAAGTGGATAATGCCCCCAAAATGACTCCTAGTATCCCCTTTTGCTATAATAACATATAAGCAACCTATGAATGGCCTAGAATAACCTATAGCACTTGTAAATGAATAAAAATATACCCCAATAAGTGCTCAAGTGCCCTATTTTTATTGCAAATACATGTAAACTCCTATTAAAGGCCAACATGACCTATAATCAATCTATAATCCCTATAATTTAATAAATAAGTGCCTTGTTTCAATGCTCTTGAGCTGAGATCTTTAAGTCTTCACCTGGGGTCAATTGTTTGCATCCTTTGAGATATTTAATAGTTAGAGAGAGTCATGTCTAGTTTGTCCCACTATCTCTCCTAGTATCTATCTTTTTCCTTGGTGGGTATATCCATGACAAGAGCATTCTACTCTATGAAAACCACGATGAGATGCATTTTTGAAATGATTCTTTCAACCTTTAACAAGGTACATGGATTGGTCAATAAAAGAGAATTGAAAATGGGAATTGGCTAGGGGTCTTATCTCTGCAAATCAACGGCTCACTGATTGCAATACTTACCCTTTTACAATAAATTTCTTGGGTATAAGAGAATCAAAAGTACAAATCAGGGTTATGTATTAAAGCATGGAAAATTGGATCCATGATTGAAAATTAAATGGAATCAGTGATAAAAATTGATTTAGAATCTCTAATTAGTCAAAAGAGGTATTAATATCTAATCTATGTTTCATTAAATCTCAATAAACCTTTCTCTCATGAACATGTAGATAAGCTTGAGCAAGTGGATTAAGAGAGATTTTAGATATTAAAAGAAGTTGAAATACCTCTTTAAAGCTTGAAGAAGATGCATTATTCAAAGGGAATCAACAAGCTTCAACCACCCATTGATTGTAGAACAATGCCTCATTCAATCCATAATGCTACATAGTCCATAATCTTCATGAATCACCTCGTACTTTGCTTGAAGACCATAAAGCCTTTGATTTAGAAATCTAATTAGGCTTGATGGGCATGGATAGAAAGTATATTTTTCTAGATGGGTGCATTGGAAGATTCAAAAGCCCATGTTAGTTATTAGGTCACCTTTTACCTCCTCAAGCATTTTAGCATGATAATCACATATCCTATTTACGTAAAATTCTCGGTAATTGCATAAATATTCAATCCTTTGAAAACATTAACTAAGTTGACCATTAAATTAGTGACCTCACTACAAAAAAAGAGTTAGATTAAGAAATGTTGATATTTACAATACATAATCACACAACAAAATTAGAGAATTATAGTGGTCAAAAGGAGGAAAAATAAGAGGAGAGAGAAGGAGTAGCACGTCCAATAGGATGGAGGCCAACGTTACATTGGATTTTCTCAAAAATTACTTACAAAATAACAAAAAAAACCTGAAAACCTTTTTTGTTTAAGGAGAATACCCTCTAAATGTCACTATCTACGGACAAGAAGAAGATTTGGAAAGATTCTAGAGGGAGGTTTTGGGAGGGAGGTTTTTCAAAAACTCCGCCTTATCCTAGCTACCGAGACCTTCTTCTCCTTCTAGAGTTCTTTGCACTCTTTCTTTGTTGTGAATCTCTAACGGCTTCCCACCCTCATCATCTAAGTTCTGGATATTCTACAGTGGTCGCAAACAATGCTACTCCCTTACCTGGCAGACCTTCAACTTTTGTCTTCTCTATCTTGGTTCCCATTACCCTTGATGGAAATACATGGACAAAAGTTCTCATCTCTAAGGGATCTTGGGTGCTCATGCAACCATGATGAGGAAAGTGCAAGCATGAGGGAAGTGCCTATAAATGGGCATGGAAGGGACGTGTGGTGGACTTTAAAATTCCACAAGGCAAAACAACTGTGAAGGAGATGCTCGTGCAACACGCCTACATGCACCAGTAGATTGTAATGGCACCTGGATATGAGACAAGGCTTCCACCTCATAGGCCAAACCGTAGGTTTGGCTTACCCTCTTAGTTTTTATGTATTGTTATTTTCATTGCTTCAAACATTTATTGTATTCTGTGTGAGAATATCATGTGTCATTGCTTCTTTAGACATTTATCATTCATTCTATGAGGAGTGGCAGCCCATTGAGTGCATTGTAGGAGTCACCCATTTTCTTCATGGACATGTTGGACAATTACAGTATGAGGGAAGGACTCGGGGGAGCCTTGCAGATGAAGGCCTCTTCTTTTATGATCATTTTTACTAGCTTCAAGACCGGTCTCACACGAAAGGTTACCTCCAAGAACTCCCTTTAGATGCAGACAAGAACATATTGGCATGACCAGTGCCTAATTGCTTTGGAGTATAGTCCACACAAAGCAAGATATACAGAGATGTGCAACAATCATTATGGGCTACCATTCCAACGAAATTAGTGAAGATGATGCTATCTATGTTTGTCAACATTTTTGTGTTACCAAGACAATGCTAGTTTGCATGGGAGTGGATAACGAATTATTGGCAAAGGTATTGCGGAGCCAATGGTTCATGAAACAGGTGGGACATGTACATTGTCGCATTGTCCTTGATATAGTTGTGGCAAAGTACATGATCACAACCCATACCTTTATACCATCGTTCTGGTATTGTCGGGAGCACTATATCAATGGATTTCTTGTGCCAATGGATTAGGAGGCTGCAAGATTGCAAGCCAACTAGGTTATAGACATTGAGGTGGTAGATGAGGCCTCATCTCTATTGACCATTATAAGCATAAGAGAGGAATATGCTTTGGTCAAGCTTTGCAAAGACATCAATGATGAGGCACCCAATATGCTACCAGAAGACTTATACTTTGTATACGATAGAAAGTGTGTACTAAAAAGAAGGGAATCACGGATTATGTGCAAGGACCTTCAAGGTAGAGTTTAGGCCAAAGCTTAGTACTACCAACTTGAGCCACTCTTGTAACATGCAACCTTGTAACTTGAGCTTCTCTTGCAAGATGTACCTTGTAACACACAACCCTTCTGTTAAGGGATCTTTTTTAACACACCTTTTGTTATAGAATGGATCTTTTGTAACAAACAAAGCCTTTGATAATTTATGGATAATTCCTGTCAATTTTCTCTCTACAATTAGTTGCATTATTATTTTGGTGTATTTTCGAGTGCAGAGATGGTAATCGACATGATGCAATTGACACAACAAGTTGTACCTTGTAACACACAACCCTTCTTAAGGGATGGACCTTTTATAGCACATAACCCTTTTGTTAAGAATTGGTTCTTTGTGTCATTTTTCTTTTACTGTTGGTAATGCTATTGTTTTGGTGTGTTTAATAGCACTTGCCTTTGAGGAATAAAAAGATGACGCAATTCAAAAATTTTCTTAAATTCACAAGATATCAAAGAAGATACATCACAATACACTGTCCAAATGTCTTTAACAATCAAAGAATAATGTGTTTCTACATTGCTCATTCGACCATACATATTCAGTAGCACATCCTAGAAACCAATACATATTATAGCTATGGTGTCAGAGCCACGAGAAGGTGGACATGATGACGGCTTCATCCTCTTTGGGGAGTGCTCTCGGTCATTCTCGTCTTCCACCTCCAACATCAGCATCACTGTGAAGGGGCCTTCATCAGGTTGTGGTAGTGCACCCTTGCATAGCCTTGCTTTCTTTTCCCTCATGAATCTTCTCTTCCCATATGGATGCAGGTCCTCAACTTGTGTCATCCCCGCTGCAATAGCTTGATCCGCATATGACAAATAATATGGCATTCGAAGTGCTTGGCATCCATATCCTATACCAAAAACTCGCAAAGTGAATTGCTTTGCTACCAATATCACCTTCTCGGCATTGGTTGCCATGGGATGGCCACCCAAATACCTCGAAACTACCTTTAGTGCAAAAAGAGGTAGCACCGCATTGTCTAGGGAGAAATCCTTGTGAAATATTATGATCTGTCAAGAAACAAGAAAAGAAAAGATGCTTGTAAGGAAACATTGCCAAATAATATGTATATAGATATTTGTCTCTCAGTTGTATATATGTACATGTGTACATATGACTTGTTACCTTTTTCTGATTGAAACCTCCCACATAGTGGGCCAACCTAGAATCCTTTCTAGTCTCTTTCAAATTGGAGGAAGGTGAGGATGCATTGCCTACCGACCTGCTTCCTTCGGCTCTTTTAATGAACTCATCTTCTCAAACGAGAAGCTGGAAATCAAACATATCAAAATTGAAAAATGCCATAGCAATAGCAACCACTTAACACTAAGAACTAAAGGAACACGCATTACTAGATGATTCTCATCGTTTTCTAGCCTTCTTCGTGACCATAGCGAGATTGTCCCCTCAATGTCTAGCATTGCTTCTCTCTCTTAGATCTTGCCCATGTCCAACACTCGTAAACGCTCTACATCTTGAGCAGTCTCTATCTTGGGGGGAAATCGGCTCTCTTGTGACTTAGCCTCCTCAAAAAGTTGTGTGAGTAATTGTTTTCATGTCCCTGTAATCCCCCTCCTTGACTTTTGAGTCGGCCAAGAAATATTTATCTTCTTCATCCGCAATGAAACCAATATCAACATCGTTGAATTCACCTAATGTCGCAAGACAGTAGTCCTCATGCATATTTAGTTGCTGCATAATGTCCACTAAAAGAATAAACTCTTCATTTTCTGGGCCCATCTTGAAGCTCAACAAGCATGATAAAGGAAGGCCTTGAGGCTCCTCCTCGGGTAACTTACTCATGGATATATGTGTGAATCACATGGGTTCAAAATAAGGTATTTTTAAAATACCATTTTTATATATTTATTACATATAGAAGGGTATAATATAAAGGGGTTACTTACACATTGAATAAAAAAGGGTTATGTTTTATTTAGGAAATTTTCATAGATAAGGATATTTATAAATAGGCCTTGAATGCACGTGATGTGGAGGATATACATATAGTAACTTCCCCAAGGGCTCGTCCTCCATCTCGTTACCCTTCCGTGGGGCATCCACATCGAATCCTAGCACCATAGGGTCGCTATCTGCCAAGGCTCACTCTTCCTCCAAGATGATGGATATCTCTTCATCATAATGCTCATCCTTTGCCAGTTGAGCACCCTTAGAGGTGGATGAAGCCTATGATTTTGCATCATCTCGAAGCTGAAGGTGCAAAAAACACAAAAACCTGTACTTGTACTGAACAAGTCGACATTTCTTCAAATGTAGGGGACAACTGTCTAGGCACACTATCCCACACGAGGGGATCTTCTCCAAATCCCTTCTAAGCTTTTTTGCACTTGCTGTATTTGATGACCTAAGCCCTGGACGGACATAAGTCACTCCATCTAGCACAACAACACTCTTCGCGGTTATACTTTTGAACTCATGTTCATAGTCCTCAAAGGCATCGAATGCTAGCACTTGCTCTATTAGAAAATCTACCGTAAACATACAAGAGTGCTTGTGTGCTCTAAGCACAACACCTGCTTTGTAAAAAATTTCAAAAAGCTTATCCTATGGAAGCTCCTGGGAAATCTCATCATCCGGAAGAAGAACGACGTTGAGTAGGGAACTTCGGACCATCACTTAATCACAACTCCTAAATAAGGGGCTCAAGAAAACAGGAGCCAAAGATTAGTAAAAGAATCAGGAAAATAGGAACCAAAGAAAAAGAATCAAGAAAATAGAAAAAAAGGAACTTTGGGCCATCACTTGATCACAACTCCTAAAAAAGGGGCTCAAGAAAATAGAAACCAAAGATTAGTAAAAGAATCAGGAAAATAGGAACCAAAGAAAAAAAAATCAAGAAAATAGAAAAAAAGAAACTTTGGGCCAATGGGCAAGAATGGCACAAGTGACGCCCAAGGACTTTCCTAAAGGGGTCTCTATCACATTGTTGTGACTCATGTTGATCACACTAGGCGTGTTGAAGGCCAATGGGCCGAAAAAAAATGCGAGTGAGGCCCAAGGACTAACTAGCGCAAGCCCTAAGGACTACTAATTGGTCCCTTTATTGCACAGGAGAGTTCTCCTAGTTCGACGGTGTAAATGTTTTGACCTAAAGGCAAAGATCCCCCAAATGACCTAAAGATAGACAGAGGAAAGAAAGGAGAAGACGAGAGGTGCAAGAGGGATTGCTTTTGGTTTGTGACAGGAGAAGACGAGAGGCGACAAGAGGGGCCATTGTCGCATACCATTGTGACTAGTAAGGGAAGATGAAGCATACCTTATAGGAGATCGAAAGGAAAGTAGATAGAAGACAAGAGGTACAAGAGGAAAGAAAGCAAGGAGAAGACGCGAGGTTCGTCAAAGGCAACCGTAGGAAGAAGATGCGAGGTTCCTCAAAGCCAACTGCAGACCAGTGCTTATGAAAAACTTTGTTCCAATCCAATGGAAAAAAGAAGTAGACTTAACCCTAACCGATTTTGGGAGGGAAGTAGTTGGTTTTATAACTAAAATACTAAAAAATAGGTAGTTTTCGTCAAGATGAGCTTCAACTTCAACCAGTTTAATAAGAATCTTGCTTAGAAAAAATACAGTAAAGAATGGTTTTATGTGAGCACTAATGACGGAGGAACATGACTCATGAGATTGATTTACTGGGAAGTGTGTCCATAATGTTCACATTTAACGCTACTTGAAGTGACCCACATCAAGTTTGTTACAGGCCATGGCCTCAGTGAAATCTCATTCCTTTTTTTTGAGAGAAATACAATTTAATTAAAAGGAAAAAAACAAATTACAAAGTGCCATGAGGAAGGTCCATGGCGAGACTCTTAGTAGCAACACATACTAACCATGTACGCAGGCTCAGAACCACGCACATAATAGAAATCAAACCCAATATGGAATGTACATAATAGGCTCAGAACCAAGCATATAATAGGATGAGTTTGTAGACAAAACACAAGAAATGGACACCGAATTTGCTAATCAACTTGAAGTTGAGGATGTGGTCATGATGAACAGACTTTCTCTTTCCCCTTCTAAAGAGAATCAGGGAACCCTAATGTCATAGAGGTTCAACCTAGCACTGGCAGAGTCTATCCCAAGATTGCTGCATAAGACATTATTAATTTTTTCGTTGAAGGCGGCATCTCATTCCTTATTATTATTTTTTTCATTGTAGGTACAAGAATTTTAGAAAGACTAGTTTTGGGCTTGTCATTTGATGAGCAGTTTTGGATTTTTTATTTTTTATTTTTTAAAACAGGAGGCACAATGTAAGTCACTTCTTTGTATTGCCACCCATTCCTTGCCTCTTCATGTTCATGTTGCTCACGTCATTCCCTTGCCTCTTCGTGTTCGTCTTGCTCGCCTGGTCCCCTACCACTTCATCTCTGCATCTTCGAGTTGCTCACTGTCAGAACACAAAGCTTCTCATCTACCAAGGTATATTAGGCCTCTCATCTTCCAAGCTTGGTTGTCTTCTTTGCAGTAGGGTTCCATTACTCTCTGTCCCACTTCCTCTCTTCTTGGGCCATCACAATGCGAGAGAGGCCCCTCAATCCGTCGACCTCGTCCCCCTCACCCCATGATGATCTCCCTTCCTAGGCCATCATGGTGCGAGAGAGGCCCCTCAATTTGTCGATCGTGCCTCCCTTGCCCCGTGATGGCCTCCCTTCTTGGGCCATCACGGTGTGAGAGAGACCCCTCAATCTGTCAATCGCATCCCCCTCACCCCGTGATGACCTCCCCTCCTGGGCCATCACTGTGTGAGAGAGGCCCCTCAATCTGTCAACTGCACTCCCTCGCCCCGTGATGATCCCCCTTCTTGGACCATCACGGTGCAAGAGAGGCCCCTCAATTTGTCGACCATGCCCCACTCACCCCCGTGATGACCTCTCCTCTTGGGCTATCATGGTACAAGAGAGGCACCTCAATTTGTGACTACGCCCCTTGGCCCCGTGATGACCTCCCTTCCTAGGCCATCATGGTGTGAGAGAGTCCCCTCAATTCGTCGTAGTGCCCCTCGCCTCGTGATGACCTCTCCTTTCTGAGCCATCATGGTCTAATGCAAGGCCTGAGGACCTTCCTTGTCTGATGTAAGGCCTAAGGACTTACTGTCATATGCTTACAGATGCCACGTTGAAAAGGCCAATCACAACAAAGCCTCACATTAGACCAAGGTGATGCTACGTTTCAGGTTTAGTCTAGGAGATGAAGATACAATGCACACAGGGGAGTTCTTAAGGAGCTTAGATGCATTTCGTGCCAGCCTGCAATCTTGAAGCTCCCTTTCCAGAGGTTGTCAGACAGAGAGATCTACAAAGGGATGCAGTGGACCACTTCTGCCCTCCTTTCCATCCAAGGGATTTGTGAAGTTTTCTTGATTGAATTCATGGAGGATTCCTACATGCTTGCTACACATGCACGTAGGGTTATTGTGATAGCAAGAGACTTTGACACTAATAGGAGGCTCCACTACAAATATGATTAGCTGCTTCACAACCTCCTCCCATCAGTGACCCTCGCATGCATGACATCCTTGCAATCCCTCATATCTATCCAGGGCACCATAATGTAGAACCATATCAAGCGTCCCACCCTCTCAATACAAGGTCGCAAAGAGGGCATGAATCGCAGATTTTTGTTGAGGAAGTGTTGCAAGAGTAGCTCCAACCCTAGGAGTCCTAGTCCTAGGAGCCCCAACCCATGGCCAAGTCGGAGCCCCATCCCCAGTAGCTGGAGTCCCAGCCCCAACCCTAGCTATAATTGGAGCCCCAAAAGCTGGAGCCTCAGGCCTAGTCGAGCCAGAGCCCATGACCCAACCACAAGACTTAGGAGCTATCCCCTCTAAAGAGTACCAAGTTATTAATGATGAGTGCATCATTAGTATGCTCAGGGCGGAGGTGGAGGGAAACCTCTAGGATTACGAGATTATGCTAACCTTCACTTCTTCTTCTTTTGTAAATTGTGGCTTTACAATTCTGGGGGCCATAGAGGTTTTATCGATGGACCTGCATGATGTGCAATGCATGCAACATTTTGAAAGCTAGATGACCATAGACACAGTAGTGCATGTGGAAATGCTGTAAGTATGCTATTCAATTGTCTTCTGCTTAATAAGTACTTGATCAAATGCTTGAGTCTTACTTGCCCACCAATTGTTATTATGTATAGGTTCAATTTGGCATCTCTAGCAGAGGAACATCAAAGACAAGTTTTTGTTCTTGACCCTCTGTTCTCAATTGCATTGCATGATGATGCACAAGCATTCATTTGACAACTTGATTGGTTTAGGCCTGTCAGACTAGATGACACTAAAACCATTTGTATGGCCTATAATCAAAGGTATGTTATGACTATTAAAGAATATCTTTAAGAGGCCTTAAGCAAGCACACTGCCAATAATTTTTTTTCCCTGTTTACTTAGTGAATATTGGAGCTTGTTGTTGTATTCGATCAAGATGAATACAATATTTTTAGCAAATTCAGGGAGATCCAGTGGATTCCATGGTCAAGTTAGACAGTGAGTAATCTCAACACTATATTCAATTATTTCATTCTATGCAAGCTCAATGCATTTGTTGCAACATCAAGGTGTCTTTGTAGTTGTGCAAAAAAAATTGTGATGATGTACGAGCATCTAATGTTGGAGGGGGGGCTGATGGACGGGATGCAAATACAATGGTCATGGTGCCTGTCCAGTCAGACGCGTTCTCTTGTGGATGGAGAACTGCTATGAATGCCTCACTTTTATGCATGTAAATTCTTGATATTCCTAATGTAAGAAGAGTGACTTATTCATGTTTATTTATATGTATGCAATGTGCATTGATAGGTAAGGTGCATGTGTTGCTTTATTTTCAAGACGTTCCATTGCGTTGTTATATTGCACTGTTATAGTGGCTCAACTATCACCCGGTATACCTTGGTCACTCAACAGGGTGGTATATAGTGACTGGCATTGATAGTCGACAAGTGGAGGAGGTATCACTACAAGAAGTTAACGAGCGCTAGCAACTAGAGTGCCTAGAGGCTATGCAAAAATTTGAAATGGACAAACCAGAGGTGGAGGAGTTTGTACGCGCGAGAAGGGCAGCTGACAGGGAGTGGAGAGAACAGCTGGAACAGGTAGCATGGGATGACATGGAGGTTGACCAGAGGGAGTGCTAGACATGATCCCCTCCACAATGCCAGGGGAGTCAACAGAGGGGGAGGTAGAGTGGGAGGGGGAGAGAATCAGCTCATTGATAACAAAAGCAGTAGACATTGACTCCAGAAAATCAAATGTATTATTGTTCAAAAGCATGTATTATACATTGGGGTGATCATAGTTATCAAGTCTACAATGTATCATCAATTTGAGAAGTTTCCTTTTGTATTCTAACCCAATGACAATTGTGATAGTGTAGACCTTGCCTCCATTTTGTGAGTCCTTCAAGTGCATTTGAATTTCTCAATGCTTCGATCTTCTTGTCTTTCTTTATCCTAGCATCTCATATTGCTTATGCAATGGTTGATGATTTTAAGTCGTCTTTTATCCGTAGTATCTGCAATATCCTTCTATAAAACCATTGGAATAGCTCACAAAAATTGTTGGCTTTTCTACTACCACCACCATATTGGGTATGCTTGAAACACGCATTGCGTCATGTAATGGGCCTTTTCCATGCCTTGCATGCTCCAAATACTTGGATCTCCATACTTTTCAATGAAATATGGCATATGATTGTAAATGATGTGCTGTAGATAAATGGTTAGTCTCTAAACAATGTTTAATAGACACGAACAATTTAGAACTAACATGTATGAAACCAAAGACTTGTCTTACCATGTAGTGTGTGAAATTGGTGGCTTCCTGGTGGCTTCCCATGCTTTTAGGAACTCTCTTGAATAGATCTAGAGTATTCTGAAACGTCTTCTTGTTTGTACTTGTCAATGTCTCCTTATCCAGCATCTGGAATATGATATCCATAGCACGCCACACTTCTACCTTTGTATGTCTTGAAAGAGGTTCATGATCCTTTACTGTGTTGTGCAACCTTCTCCATTGCTCAATTTCAATCCTACTTACATGCGTCCTTTTGTAGTACTTTTCACGTTTGATAAGCTTGTGTCACCTATTTGTCGATGGGTCTCGAGAGGAATTGTCTTGCCTTCACGCCTCCAAGAGAAGCTTTTCTTGGTAAGTCTATTTTGTTGTTTGACTTTTTTTAAATCCTGCACGATTTGTATCTCTCCTCCATGAAGCTTCATGCCTACCAATAACATCTCAAGAGTGGCAATCACCTTCTTTCGTTCTGTGTGGTTCCTGATCTTCCAAGAAAATCCAATGTACAGGTTGTCAAGCTTCTCAATCACCCGACAAAGTGCATGCATTGTACATATATGTGCATTCAATAGAGGTATATCAAAGATTGGTTTGAAATCTTTGTCAAATTGGTGATGATTAGGCGCCTTCTTCCACCCCTTTTGATCAAGTGTTTTTGCATCCTCAATGCAATACAGTCAAGAAAGGGTGATTCGGCCTCTATTACAATTATATAAACACTTTAGAGTCTTCAAGTCTAATGCAAGATGCCAATTAACTTGAAAGTTGCCCCTGCTAAGAACTAGTAGTGTCTTCTGTCTCTTCATTTGAGCATTAATAGCATCTGTTAGTGGAGTCTTCTGAAAAACCCATTCCAATGCTTCATAATTCTTTAACACAATTAGAAATGTCCCAAGTCACCATAAATTCATTTTCGACTGTACACTGAAGTAACGGGGATCATCCCTTGGCATGTTTGTTGTTGCCCTATCCATCAATGTAATGGCTACCCTCTCCATCTTAACATCTTTCAGAATCTGACACTCATCCATCTTAATGTAAAGTTCAATATGCCATTGTCTCTGCATGTGAGATGTTGCAAAAATCAACCATTCAAACCTGTAGTATCTCCAAATCCATGAAGATATTGTTGTATTCATCATAGAAAACTAGAACCTTGAAACTCTCCATTGATGTGATAGGGCTTTCCAAAATATTCCTCCTACTTTAAGTTAAGATATTTCTGAAGTCTCTAGATTATTGCAGTTGTGGGCAAGAGCTATGATTTAAATGAACTTGTAACCTCTTTTTGTAAGAAACCATAGCCATTGCGACTTATACCACTCTCATCCATGGTGCTCAGTATACCCTCCACAGAAACTATGTTCTAGCTCATAAATCACTCAACAACTTGTCTCTACAAAAGTGCAAAATTCTTCTCATGTATGAGTTCTTTTGCAATCTTTGAGCTAACAAGTGGCTTAAGTTGCTTTGCAAGGTTGACATTGGGGTTACAAATTTCCTTGTTTGGATGTAGCACATCCCTAAACAAGAGGGACAATGTAAAGCAAGGAGACATAATAACAAAAAAGCACAGAATAGTAAAACAAGAGATTCCTAACTTAATAGCCCTTCTTCATACCTCAAGATCCCACCTTCAAATCCTCTATGTTCTTTAGTTCTTGTTTCCTTTGTTGAGGGTCAAGCAATGTTTGCTTATGTCTCAAAATTTTCAGTTGCTTGTTCAGCCTTTCTATCTCCTATTGTTGTGCTTTGATCTTTTCTTTTTGGAGGTTGCATTCTGCCTTCAAGTTATTGATGGTTCTACTCTTGATGTTGTAGAGATAGCTTTGTAATAGCTAAGAAGGCCATTCTTGCCATCTCTGACAAACCTAAGAAGGGTAGTCAAGTTTGAAAAGGGTGGGGTGCTAATAGAGTGAGGATCTTTGGGATAAAGAGAACCATCACACTAACGGTCAACATGCCTTGCTCCTCCCTCACGTAGTTGCATCTTCATTGTTTCTGAAATGTAATTTCCTCCCCTCCTTTTTTGTAATGGGGCATAAACATTCTCTACATCTATGTGGAGGTGATACTTGGCATTGGTGTTGAGAGGAGGTTGCTGCATGTTTGTGTCTACCATTGTACCTATGTGTGGTGGATTTTGTGAGTTTGTATCTGCCATTGCACCTACATGTGGTGGATTTTGCTCCATTGCTACAGAAGCAGGAAAGGCTTTAGAAGAAACTCTCACTTTTTGAAAGTTTTGAATTTGGGGCATTTAATGATGTTGATTTCAAGGACCTAATTTAGTATCTCGACCATTTGGTACAGATGGGGACACTTTTTTTCCCAAAAATGAGAAAATGTGCTATTTTTCCAGAGAGAGTAAGTTCAAGGTTGTATTTTCTTAGAGAGCCCGTTTTTTACCACTAAAATTATCTAATGTAAGAGCTCTACAAAAATGCTATCCAAATAGTTTTTACCTCCAATATCAAAAGTAGGCTATTGAGACTAGGAGTTGAAAGTTGTAGGATTTGGTGAACTGGAGTCCTAAAGTCTACATCCATGGAGCCTGTTGAAATCATGTCTTCCATGGAAAATTATGAAGATCCATTAGAACTTGATGAGATAATGGAGAACAAAAGTTATGTGCCTCAAGATTCATAATATATTGTGGAGATAGTACTTCAAATACAATAGCATTACACAAAGATTATCCACGCATTGTAGCAAGGTATTGAACTGTCCTCTTCATATCCAAGGATATGGAAAAAAAAGGAAGAATATTAAATAACCAATAAGAAGGTATCAAGAAAGATAAGCAGATCTAGCAATAGCCTTTGACTCCACCCTTAAGCAGAGTACAAACAAGCTAGGAAGAAGCTTTGCCAAATATGATGAAAGTAACAAGAAAGAATACATAGTGGAAAGCTTGTTAGCTTCAATAAGGTAGGCTCAGAAGTGGGCACTTGACATTAAAGCTTCAAGATGTCTAAAAGTGTGACCTAGAGTGGCAATACATTATACTAGAGCCTACAGACATTGCAAGGCCAACATTCTACTACTCATAGCCTCTTGAAAGGATTGTTGAGCTTCATTACTCTTATCTAAAGCTCGGGGGGTTCACTATATATATATTCTCTATATAACGTGCATTCATGGCCTATTTATAAATATCTTAATCTGTGAATTTTTATTGAATAAAACACAACCCTTTCTATTCAATCTATAAGTAACCCCTTTATATGGTACCCTTCTGTATGTAAAAAGTGTATAAAAATGGTGATTTAAAAAACCCTTATTTTGAACTCATGTTATATATACATATATTAATGAGTGACCCCCCGAGATCTAAAGCAAGACAAATTATAGAATCCACAGTGCCATGGCTATAAATCTACATGAGTCATCTAGTAGTTGACTAAAACTCAAGTCCGTGTGCATCACCATTTAGTCTTTCTCCCCTTTAGAAATAGTGAACTTATTCATTTTGATTCTATTTGATAGTGGAAATTTGGGATGGTCACCCCTAAGGGGAGTCTCAAGCCCATTTAATAAGGGACACATCATACCCAAACAATGGTGAGAGTGGGCTTGGTTCAAAGAGAGAGGAGTTGTCTTTTAAACTTCTATGGACATTAGGACTTGTACTCAATTGCACTCCAATATTGAAAAATGGCATTAAGATAACTCTATCCTATTGAATTTGATGGATCATATTCTAGTAACCCTATCTAGAAAAGTTACTTGAATTATTAGGTCCACCCAGCTATAGGTGATTGATTGTTAGGACAAAGGACTCCCACCTTCCTCGGACAGGTTTGTTTTAGTCATTTAAGCTATACTACCACATTTTTGTGATATATGAAAATAGCTTTATTTTATAATCCATTACATAGCCTTTAGTACATGACAAAAACATTGAAAATCAATAGTTTATATTAATTCCTAAAGTGTACACAAAGACACGACTCTTGCAAGAGTGGTACAAAATCCATCTCTCCTACAAAAGAAGACTATTGTCTTGCCTAGGATGGGACCTTCTAGCCCCACAAGGTTTGGCTATATGTACTCATATACCTTCTACAATCATACAAAATTGATGAGTTCAAAGCCCTATCAAGCTTCCCTGATTCTGCACATCCATCCAATATACTAGGGACACTACACTTGTCCATTTTCCCTATCATGTTTTCCCTATCATGTACTAGAATGATCACAAAAAAGTAAAACACCTAGCTCCAACAAGAGCATAGAACCCTCACCTCAAGGTTTCTAGGCATCTCGCAAAATTCTAAGGTGTTTTGGTGTGGGGATCCCAAAAGGACTAAACCATCACAATATCCTTCTCATTTGGTCGTCAAAGGGCTAAATTCTAGGATAAGATAACCATCATTTTCCAAATACAAAAGCAACCATCTAAATCCATAAAACAATGCTTTTAAACACTTTTTAAATACCAAACCTAATTATCTTCATCACACATTTGTTATTAAGTGGATCCATCATGGCTTTGGGTTGGCATGTTACCACCATTATCTTAGATTACATAGGTTTCATAGCCTCCTCATATTGTACTTAAGCTTCAAGATGTGCCTCAACTTCAACTTTAGCTTCAAGATGATTCAATGCAATTAAAAATAGTCTTCAAGATGCAAACATTGCAAATGCATGTGAAGAACTCTAAACTTGGGTCTTTTATTTCTTTATAAAGAGTAGGGGTACAACTTCATTTATAAAATTTTTGGAGGGAATTTGAATTCATTTTGGCCTTCAAATCAATTTCCTAGGTCAATTCATAGAAATAGGCACTAGAGTAAGTGGCTAGGAGCAAGAGATCATGTAAATACACTTAAAACTAATGTGACATGAAATATTTTGCTGTAGTCATTTTGAGTTTCAAAATAGGGCAGCAAATTTTTGAAATATTAGGGGATTTTTCTTTCAACATTAGTTGGAATCATCTCATCCTTCAAATCATGCACATCTATCAGTTTTTGTCTCTCTCGTGAAGTTGAGAATCCATGGTTATTTTTCTTAAAGGGGAAGTTCTATCTAGATGTTTGGGAGAGAGAGGGAAAGATAGAGCCTAATATGATTTTTTTCTTTTTCTCTTAGTTTTATCACTCTAAATTGAGTTTAGGTTTGTTGAGTGTGCCACTTTTTCCAAAAAGTGACAATTTGTTTTGAGTCCCTCTATTTCACTTTAAAATCCAATTTCTTTTTTCCAACTCCTTATACTTTTCCATTGTCCCATGATTTATTATATCAAAAGAACTTTTCTTTCTTGTTTCTTTTGGGTTAGGTCTACTGCACTCTCGATGTCTTATTAATGATGTAAAATTATAGAGCGACTAATTTTCTTGAAAAGCTAAATGTAAAAGTTGTATTTAAGGAAAAAGGCATCAATGCAAGAATCTATAACAAAGGAGACAGAGAGGAGAGAGATAGACTATAGAGGAGAGCTAAAGATTAGAAGTAGATGGAGAAAGATAGAAAGATGAGAGAGAAAAGAGAGAAAGCCATAGAAACTCAAGGAGAAGCTGGGAGATGAATATTATCTTGTATTATTGACTGAATGAATGAAAAAATTAATGCTCTTACATCTTATACTCATGTAAGTGTGGCTAGAGTATTTTTCACACAAAAAATAATTATCCATTTCCCCCTTCATTACAATCTGTCCCCACCTAAGAGTTTTTGTCCTCATGTACAAAAGAAGAGCTTATCACCAATAATTACTCAATGAGGATGATATGGCACTAGTCTATTTACATGGTATACAAAAATGGGAGAACAAACTAAGGAATCTCTTCCAAGAAGAAGACAAGTAGACCATATACACATCTATGTTGAGCCATAAAAGTGAAGCCTTAGTCAAAATATCTTCATAAAAATCCTCCTATAAACAGTAAACATCATGTTGTCTACAACAATTCCTGCTGGCATAAAGCTAAAATAACTTTTGATAGACTTATCTAATTTGAGCATGCTACATGTCAAAAGAAAGCTCATAATGTGTACTTTCATCTCATATAGATAAGTCATCTTTAAAAATTGATCAGAATAAAAGTTATTCTAAAATAGTGAGCAATCTACAAGGAAATAGGGTTAAATATGCTTAGTTTTTCAGCCATTTCTCCAACCAAAAATATATATTTGAGGTAAGAAAACTCCTCCACAATAGATGTTGGTCTCCAAGAAGGTTATTTTGAAAGTAAACCTAGTCACTTAATAAGTTATTCCACTATAGATCTAGTGTGATGATCCTTTTCTCCCTGGCCAAAGATCAAATCTGAAATGTACTGGATAAGTGCGTCTTCATCCATAAGTGGAAACTCTTCTAAATAATCCACTTATGAGCCAACAAAAGGTTTTAATTGATTCACATGGAAAGCATTATCGATCCTAGTAGTACAAGGGAGTGGCAACATGTAGTCTAGGTCTCCAATCTATTTAAGAACCTTGTATGGTCCACAATAGCAATGTGCTAATTTGTTACTAGAACCATCCTTCAATGAAGAATACCTAGACTTGGAAACCCTTAGAAGCCCTAACTCTCCTTCCTAAAAATCTAGAGATCTCCATCTCTCATTTGCATAGAGTTTCATCTACTCTTGTGCCTTTTTGAGATTCATCTTACATTTATGAAGTACAATGTGCATTCTTTCTAGCTCTTTCTTTCCTTGAGGATTAATCATTTCATTGAACATAATTGTAGGGAGGGGCACCTTGTAATCATATAAAGCTTCAAAAGGGAAAACTCCTATAATTGCATGAGTGGTACTATTGTAAGAAAATTCAACTAGATGTACCTAGGCATCCCATGCTTGCTACACATCGTGCTAGCAAACAATGGTGAAGGTAAGTCTCAAGCCATTTGTTGACCCACTCCATTTGATTATCATTCTAGGGATGATAAACTATGGATGGAGCTAATTTAGTCCCCATATATTTAAAAAAAAGAACGAATGAAAAATTACTCATGAATTTGGAGTCACTATCATGAACAATGACTTGAGAAAAGATATACAATCTAAACATGTGTTCCATAAATTGACTTGCCACTTTAGATGTTGAAAATTGTGCCTTTGTTGGGATAAAATGAGCTACTTTTGTCAACATATCCACCACCTCATAAATACTATTCCACCCCTTCTTAGTTCTAGGTAAACCACTAATGAAGTCCATAGTGATATGCATCCATTCACCCTCTAGGATAGGCAATGGCTACAAGGGATCTCCTAGTTTTGTGTGCTATCCTTGTTTCATTGACATGGAATGTAGCATGACAGAAAGTCCTTCACATGCCTCCATAATCCTTTTCAATGAAAGATTTTGAAAATCATAACATAAGTTTTAAAAACCCCTAAATGACTAGCTATTGTGGTGAAGAATACATTTCCTCCATGATCTTTTGTTTGAATGGGGAAGTGTGAGGAATGGGAATCTTTCCATGATACCAAATAAGACCATTCTTGAGTTGAAAATGGGAATTTGTCTCCATTAAGCCTTGCTATAATTTTTGAAAGACATGGTTGAATTCTTCATTCAAATGATATACCTCCTATAATTCTTCAATCCAATCATTGGTTAAAGAAGATACTCTGTAAGCCCACATTCTTGATAATGAATCTGCTATAATATTATCTTTGCCATTAGTGTGGATAATATCACTATAAGGATATGAGGGTATAGCGATGGCGATTTGTGACGTGGAATAGCAGTGTCACTATTTGCGACGCTAATAGTGGCGCAAATAGCAATGGTACTCAGACGAAAAAGCGCGGGCCGAAACCCGAGCGTGTTATTTTGCGCACATTCATGAAAGATAGAGAAATACGGAGAGCAAACATCTTACATTTGAGAGGGAGAGGGAGAGAAAGAGGGAGAAAGAAGGCTTCTCACCGCTACCACTGGCATTCGTGAAGAGGAGGAGGAGGTGTACGGAGGACGAAGAGGAGCGATTGTCGCAAACAGGAGTTGCCAAACCCTTCTTCGAGCCTTTACGGTGAGTGCATTGTCCATTCTTGCTTTTCTTTTGTGTTTTCTCTCTCTCTTTTACTTGTTTTTGGTATAATTTGTGTGTCTTGAGAGAGGGAGAGGGAGAGGGAGAGGGAGGAAATGGGAGAGGAAGGGAGAGGAAATGAGAGAGGGAGAGGGAGAGGGAGAGGGAGGGATAGAGAAAGAGAGGGAGAGGGAGAGGGAGAGGGGGAGGGGGAGGGAGAGGAAATGAGAGAGGGAGAGGAAATGAGAGAGGGAGAGGGAGAGAGGGAAACATTAAACATAATAGGGAAAGAGAGAAAGAGAGGGAGAGGGAGGGGAGGGAGAGGAAGAAGGAGGGAGAGGAAGAGAGAAAAGGAAATGAGAGAGGGAGAGGGAGGGAGAGGAAGAGAGAAAAAATATTAAACATAATAGGGAAAGAGAGAAAGAGAGGGAGAGAGAGAGGAAAAGAGAAAAGAAAATGAGAGAGGGAGAGGAGAGAGAAAAAACATTAAACATAATAGGGAAAGAGAGAAAGAGAGGGAGAAGAAATGAGAGAAAGAAAGAAAGAAAGAAAGTTATATTAACGTCTTCTAAAGACCAAAACTAGCCTATGAGACAAACTGTGATACAACTGATGAGGTCCAGCTATCCAAAATAAAAGTGCTGAATGAAAAGCTAAAAACTGGAAACTGAAAATACGGTGCTGTGAGTGTGATAAGTGTCGTATATGTGTATGTGCGTATGTAGCTCTGGTACTCCAGATAATGGCTACAAAAGGGGAACAAATGTCGGCTGTGATAGGGGAACAATTGTCGGCTGTGATAAAGTGGTGCGATGTGTATATGTAACAGATGCAGGGAGATATACTATCTTGGGATGTAGTAGCAGTCGTCGAAGTCGCTAATAGCAGGTGATCCCTCTTGGATGCAGGATGTGGTACATCGGCGGTGGAGAAAGAGCAAACTGGAGATCTGAGATCCAATGTGTCGAGTGTCATCGGATCTCAGTCTGCTGTCGATGTAGATCAAGAATCCTCCGGATCTCCTGTCGGTGTGGCTGTGGGGTTCGAAACCCCCGGATCCTCATGTGACGTTGGGTACGCTGGTCCTCAGCCTGCTGTAGTGTGAGTCCGGAGGTCTGGTTGGAGGCTGGTATAGTAGCTCTCACTCTGTCTGTCTGAAAGAACTGTGTAATAGTCGTCTGGGTGGGCCCCTCTCTGACTGGGACCTGCTGTGTGCTCTGCTCTCTAATGTGCCATGCCTCTCCCAGAAAACAGCCAAATGATCTCTGATCCATATTAGTCATACATCCCTGAAGTGAGCTGCTCAATGTGTATCTAGATCTCAACTCTGAGTATGCCGGGCATTTGAGAACAAAATGCTCCTCACTCTCCACCTCTGATCTGCAAAGGGGGCATATCCTCTCCTCCCGTGGGATGCCACTGGCTCTGCCACTCTCAATCATAAGTTGATGTGATGATACCCTGAGCTGTCCAATAAGAACTCTCAATCGATGTGGCATATAGATCTGCATATATCTCAAAATCTCTATGAATCCCTGCTCTGATATGCTCAAGAACTGTGTATAATAATGTGCCATCTTCGATGGCAGTGGCTGTGCAGGGCTGACCCATGTCCTCTGTATATAAATATGCCATATCTCCTGTCTGATGACTCTGTTCCTCTCAGAGAGAGAGAGGGTGTAAGTGGGAGCCTGAGTATCATATAGAAGAGGTGGGAGTCTATCAATGTCCAGCCCATGTCTGTCAAATCAAGCTCTAGTCTGTGCATACCATGATGTGGTATCCCCCGCTCGAGCCATCTCCTGAGATGCCATATATGCTCTATATGCAATGCGATCTCTGTCCATATCCTGAAATCTGTGTAGGAAGCAGGCTGTCTGAAATAATGCCTCGACTAGCATGGGTGGTGTGGCAAGCTCTGCTCGCACAATGTCATGTGGGACTGAGGCCTTGCTGCGAATCAATCTAGATATCATGATCACTTGAGGTCTCTCCATCAATGTCCATACATAATCGGCAAGGCCTGGCCCCCATATAGCTGCTCCATACATCAGTGCTGGAGTGACTAGAGTATCAAAGAGCCACCCCTTGGTGCGGGGCTCCTGGAAGTGTGCCTGATAACACTGTCGCTCCATAAGAGCCAATGCTGAGTATCCTCTAGTGAGGCGGTCACGAGCTGCCTGTGTCATCGAGAAAGTCCTTGAAGCTGCTGTAAAGGTGACTCCCAAATATACATATGATCCAGTGACCTCAATACTCCCTCCTGCTGCCATGAAAATACTCTGTCTGCGTATCTGAGCTGATGTATGGAATATAAGAACCTTGGTTTTACCAAGGTTCACTGTCATGCCTCTCTGTATACAAAAATCATCCAATGCTAATAAATGTTGTTGTAATCCCTGAGCTGAGTCTGAGACCAACACAATGTCATCTGCATATAGTAAGATATGAACTGTGGCTCCACTGAGATCTATACCTCCACCGGCTCGCTGTTGAATAAACTCTACTATCTCATCAATGTATAGCCCAAATAGAGTCGGTGAGAGTGGGCATCCTTGTTTCACACCAATGGTGCTCACAAGGGGATCTGATATACCTCCCGGACATCTGACTCTGCCAGTAACCCGCTCATATAGTGCATAAATATCCCACATCATGTCATCATCCACCCCCAGATCAAGTAGGCGTCTGAAAAGCCTCTCTCTCGGAACCATGTCAAAGGCTTTGCGGAAATCCACAAAGCAACAGTACAATCTCTGTTTCTTCACTCGTGTCTGGTCGATCAGACAACGGAGAGTGAAGATGTGGTCTATGGTAGAAAATGCCCGTCTGAACCCTGCCTGTCCGGGTGTGTGCATGCACTCTCTCTCTACTAGCGTGCTGAGCTCCTCCTCCATCACCGTGCCATAAAGTTTGGACAAAACTGGCCCAATCATGATGGTCCTATATGTGTTAGGATCCATAAGATCCCCTGACTTGTGGATAGGTACAATGGTGTGCTCTGTCCACGAGTCAGGGAACCCCTCTGACAATGCACGGTTGAAGAGGTGAGCAATGAGTGGAGCCAATGTGTCTCTGCCATATATAATATGCTCTGCCTGAAGATCAAACTGGTCTCGAGCACGGCCATACTGTAACCGTGAGATAGCATGTTTCACCATACTAGTGGTGAAAAAGGATGAAATACCCGGTCTTGGTGTACATGGTGTGGGTATCAGCGGCGGCTGTGCGGGTACATGATATAAACTCTGTGCGTATCCATGCCATACTGTAGGGTCATGTATCGGTATGGGTGAGCGTGGTTCTCTGATCTGCCTCCATGCATCTACACAATCTCTGCTCATAAGAAGGTGGTATATATCCCAATATCTCCCCTCCTCCCATTCTCGCTTTTTACGACGGGTCAAACGGTGCATGCGTCTCTACGCCTGTCTGTGTGTGATCTCTCCTTTGGCCTCCAAATCGCGTAGCTGTCGACGTAGATCTCTGCACTCATCATCATACCACCTGTTCTATGGCATGGTACCGGTCCGAGGGGGGTGCATGTATATGTGATGTGGAAAACTGAGTGTAGCAGAATCATGCAGAATGCGTGTGATATCAGTGGTCAGTGTATCAAGGGGTGCGTATGGATCAAGTGACGTGATGTGCTCCTCCAGATGTTGTGAGTAAATATGTGAGAGCTTATGAGTGAAGTGTATGGTAGTATGCATGTGGGGTACGATATCTGCAGGTGGTGATGGTAATGAGGTGAGGAGTGAGAAACTGAGAAAGGTGTGATCGGCACCGAGTGGAAGTCTCCCAAGGCCGAAGAACTCGATAGTATGCATTCCATCGATCAGTCCGAGCAGATAATCTACAGTACTCTCGCCCCCCCCATGTGGGAAGCATGTAAGACCTCCTGAATATGGCCATCGTGCCAGGAAGAGGAAGAGAAAACAAATGAGAGAAGGAGAGGAGAGAGAAAAAGAGAGAAAAAACATTAAACATAATAGGGAAAGAGAGAAAGAGGGGGTGAGGGTGAGGGTGAGGGAGGGAGAGGAAATGAGGAAGGGAGAGGAAGAGAGAAAAGAAAATGAGAGAGGGAGAGGAAGAGAGAGAAAAAATGAGAGAGGGAGAGGAGAGAGAAAAAGAGAGAAAAAACATTAAACCTAATAGGGAAAGAGAGAAAGAGAGGGTGAGGGTGAGGGAGGGAGAGGAAATGAGAGAGGGAGAGGAGAGAGAAAAAACATTAAACATAATAGGGAAAGAGAGAAAGAGAGGGAGAGGGTGAGGAAGGGAGAGGAAATGAGAGAGGGAAAGGAAAAGATAAAGAAATGAGAGAGGGAGAGGAGAGAGAAAAAACATTAAACATAATAGGGAAAGAGAGAAAGAGAGGGAGGGAGAGGAAATGAGAGAGGGAGAGGAGATAATAGAAAAAACATTAAACATAATAGGGAAAGAGAGAAAGAGAGGGAGAGGGAGAGGGAGGGAGAGGAAATGAGAGAGGGAGAGGAAGAGAGAAAAGGAAAGAAAGAACGAGAGAGACAGGGAGAAAACATTAAACATAATAGGGAAAGAGAGAAAGAGAGGGAGAGGGAGAGAGAGGAGGGAGAGGTTGTTGTTTTCTTGTTTGTAGTAGTAGTAGTAGTTTTTTTTATTTTCTTGTTTATTGTTGTTTAGTTTTCTTTTTTTTTTGTAGTAGTAGTAGTTTTTTCTTCTTTTCTTGTTTATTGTAGTAGTAGTAGTAGTAGTATTTTTTTTTCTTCTTTTCTTGTTTATTATAGTGGTAGTGGTAGTCGTGGTTGTGGTCGTGGTCATTGTTTTTTCTTCTTTTCTTATTTATTATAATGGTAATGGTAGTGGTAGTGGTAGTCGTGGTCATGGTCGTGGTCGTCGTGGTCGTCGTCGTCTAGTCATAGTTGTAGTTGTAGTCGTAGTCGTAGGTGTGGTCATGGTCGTGGTCGTGGTCATTAAAGAAAATGAGAGAGGAGGAGGAAGAGAAAAAAGAAGAAGGAACAAGAGAGAGGGAATAAACATATATCATAATAAGGAAAGAGAAAAAGAGAGAGAGATAGAAGGAGAGGAGATAATGAATGGATAAAAAACAAAGAGAGAGTGGTAGCGAGGTCTAGTGCAACATCACGAGACGGGAAACACTCCGACATATATACGTTAATGTGTGGGTGGGTGGGTGGAGACTTTACATACGTTAATTTTTGCTGAGTTACAAGAGAAGAAATCCCTTCTCAAACAATTTAAGAAAGAAAAAAAGAATGATAACAAAAACAAATTGTTTGTCGTAACGTAGACAAAATGGAAAACGATGAAGGTCTTGTTGTTCAAGATCACAAGGCGTATCTTAATCAGCGTGTCCCATGTCCTTGCTCTCAATGCAAGCTAGCAATTAGATGAAAATGTCGATTGTCTATAGAACACATACGACGCTTTGACGAGTTTCAATTTGAGATCATTGATTAGGCGATCTTGGATTTTTAGCAAATAGTAAGAAAAGTTAATATCAATCATGAATTGTACTCGCAAGCTAATTAAATACCGAATACAAGAAGATTGGGTGTGGCTAGTAAATTTTCTATCCAGGGAGACGACGTCTCGTCCCAAGGAGGAGTGCACCCTTTGCGGCCAATTAGAAGAGTTCGTGGGCGTACGATGGATGGAGTGCCTGAGCCAATCCATCACTTGGAAGGTACTACCCAATCTATACCATCAATACCAGAGGAGATAGGCAACCTTCCAGACCTACCTACAATTTTGGAGCCTGAAATGGAGGTAATGATTGATGCATTGATTCCCATGGATGTCGAGACTTTTGATCCGCTTAGAGAGGAAGCATCCATACCATTATATGATGGGTGTCAAGTATCTCGCCTGAAGACACTGCTTGCACTCCTAAGTGTGCAAGCAAAATATGGGTGGAGCGATACGAGTGTGACCGAGTTGTTCAGGTACCTTGTACATACACTGAGTTGATTTCTTTTCGGCACTATCATTAAAAATATTTGTGCTTTTTCAAGGTGTTTTATGATTTTTTAAAGGTTATTGAAATATCATATATTACCACCTGCAAATACCATGCCTGAGTCTCGTGATGATGCACGACATGTTTTACAAAAGCTTGGCATGGATTACAACAACATCCATGCATGTATCAACGATTGCATACTGTTTCGAGGAGAATGCGAGACTATGGAGACATGTCCAAAGTGTAGTGCTCATAGATATCGACATGACTTGCAAGGGTAAACCATCCCTCAAAAAGTTCTTAGACACTTTTCGCTTATCCCTTGCATAAACCACATGTTTCGTACGTTCAACATGGCGAGCTTGACAACGTGGCATGCACAAAATAGGTCCACAGATGGAGTTCAACGAATATTAGCGGATTCATGCGCATGGAGCCACATTGACTCTACCTTCCCAGGCTTTGCCCGAGAGCCAAGGAATCTTCGGCTCGGTCTTGCAATGGATAGTGTGAACCCATTCGGTCTACGCTCAACTTCTTACAGTGTGTGGCCTATAGTCCTTGTCAACTACAATATCCCTCCATGGCTTTCTACGAGAAAAGGACATCTCATCCTTAGCTTACTTGTCCCCGGTCGCTACAAAGTCAAAAATATGGACGTGTATCTTCATCTATTAGTCAATGAGCTTAAGATTTTATGGGAGGAGGGGTCACTGTGCAAGATATGGGCAAGCGCAATGGTCGACAGTCCACCAATATTCGAGCCATTCTCATGTGGATGATGCATGACTTTCCGGGATTCAGAGAGTGCTCAGGTAAATAAGCTTTCGTTCTCATTGGTAATATCTATCATAGCTCGTTCAAGTTTGTATTCACAGGATAGAGGTGTTGGAAGAGGTTTGGTTATCTCAAGTTATCATGCATGTCCATTGTGCGGCTACAGTTAGACTCCCGAAGATCACGAACCATGAAGAAGATGGCAAGGACATGCCGCTTTCTTGCCAGAGGGTCATGAACTCAGGGAAGGTTTTCTTGGACGACCTCCAACACGTATGAATGTCGCAAGCTGGTATGAGCTGAAAATGGTCCATGGCGCGGAGTCACATCCAAACAGAATGCGATGGTTCTCAGTTTTTACGAGTTGCCATATTGGACCCACTTATAGATCAACCACTTGTTGGATTCCATGCATATTTTCAAGAATGTGGGTAGCTTGCTATGGGACCACATCATAGGAAAGAGAGATACTATAGGGGCACGAATGGATTTGAAGGAGGTAGGAAAGATGGAGGCGCTTTGGCCACAGTCGAGTGCTAATGGTCGTGTGCAGCTTCCTTGCGCTCCTTGGGTTTTGTCCACTAAAGAAGAGTGCATTGTGAAGCAAATAATCAAGTCTATTTGTACTCCGACGGGTATGATGCATTCTCTTAGGTCTGCATTTTCTAAAGACGACCAAATATTAGGGCTAAAATCCCATGACTAGCATAAGATATGTCAGGTTTGTACTACAAATGGATTGTAATTAGCGTGTATATTTTGCTATTTGGAGTGTAGCCATTGTTCATAATGCTTTCTCATTTGTGCCAGTTTGTACTACCGATCGCGATCGCAGGATGCCTTACTCCAGAAATACGCGGGGCCATTTATAAGTTGTCAACTTTAGTGCAATGGATCTCACAGAAGGAGATTAAGATGTCCTCTATTGAATCCGTGAGGCGGAGAGCAGTGGAGACGGCTTGCTCTTTGAAAAATACGTGCCTACTAGCATGCTCACAATACAAATCCACCTTCTTGTGCATCTTGTAGATGAAATGGAGATTGTTGGACCTGTCCATACGCGATGAATGTTCTTCTTGGAGTGCTTCATGAAAACCCTGAAAGGCTTTGTGGGGCAACGAGCTCGGCCAGAAGGTAGCCTGGTTGAAGGTTGGTTGGTGTTTGAGGTGCTAGTGCATATTTCACAATGGCTACCAACGGTGGATCCAGACAACAAAATGTTATGGTCGCTGAAGGACGATGATAGACTGACCGGAGATGTGGTGGTTGTAAATGGGGTAGAAAAAAGAATGGATGCTGCAATGAAGGAGAATGTGAATCGCTTTTGTATGTTGCACCATGCCTCTATGGAGACGTGGCTCACAAGGTACCAACAAGCTAGGCAAGATCGAGAGGAAGTGCGATCTAAATTTCAACGTAGTACACGACATTGACCGATTCAATATCTCGAGGGCATGGAGGAGATGCCTCAGTTCATATCAACGCGATGGTTGCATGGAGCTTTGACCGTAGCGTCTCGTGAAGGGGCAGAGATCTCAACCGAGGAGTGGGAATTCTCGAGGGGATGTAGTCCAAAGATGATGACGTGTTTAGGATTTATCGTATCTATATTTTATATGCGATAACTAATTTGAGTATTTTAATGTACAGTACAAAATATATAGTACAGCATGGTCGTGCAGACGACATTTTCACGTGGAGTATATTGACAAAATGCGCTCCACAACAGACTGTGGTATCATGGTAAGATTCGAGCAAGAGAGCCGACGATGAGCAACGGATCCAAACACAATTATAGATGAGATGGAGTATTTTGAAAACTTGCAAAGTATAGTTACGGTGGATTACCGTAGCTTCTCCATGATATTATTCGATGTGCAGTGGTTCAAAGTGGTACTTAAGGACTTGGAGCAACAGTTCGACGAGGTCCATCTGGATTTCTCGAAATAGATTCCGAAAAAAAATGGACGGATTTGTGTGATACCTTTGTGTTGCCGGCCCATTGTGAACAAGTGTATGAACTCATTTGTTTATTAATTGTATTACGACATGGTACATGCCACAATAGTTTAATCTCTCTTGTACGTATTTGTGAATAGATAATCTTCTATCCAAACCCCCGACAACCTCGATGGTGATATGTTATACCTTCAGCTCCCCGAAGTGCGAGAGTATATGATCAAAGCGATGTTCCAAGCATAGATAAGGACAATATGCAAATAGAGGGGTCGATATTGCAAGGGGTGGAGGCCACTAAAAGCTTGGAGCATGTAGAGGAGCCAATATTGGGTAACAATAATGAAAATATAGGAGTCCAAGAATTCTTTGAGAACAAGGTGGACTCATCCTTTTGTGATGACATGTCTATCAACCTTCCAGTGTATGTGGAGTTGTGTCGGGAGATTGACATGGGACCATGGGATACTTTATACTTGGAGCATCCACTTACTCAATTCGTTGACTAATCGCTTATAAGGATACATAAGATATGCATTTTAAGTGAGATCAATTTTTTAGGATTTATATTACCGTGCTTTGTATGATTTAAATTGATTATGCTAACATCATTTTTTATCTGTGCAGGTGACCTTTTTTATACTTAAATCATCAGGATGAGTCAAGGGATAAGCAATGGGGAGTTGCAGGATATCTTCATGTGCATGTCTCCAGATCAGATGGCGAGATTCAGAGACATAGAGGACCAGGAGCTGTCTTGGACATCGTTAGGCTGGTCTATTAGATCTACTTCGGTGCGATCAGATGCTTCAACTTCGAGCAGACGAGGTCGACGCTCCAGACTTGGGCTACAGGGAGGAGGCACGGACGTGGTGCCTTCGTCTCGTCATTCTGCTGGAGTTTCGTCACCTCCAGGATTTGTCCACCTGTGGGAACATATTTTCCAGTTACTCCGGCTTTTGCTCAATTGTCTACAGGTGGCACCCCTATGGGTACTACACCGATAGATGCTACTCCGGTCGGTACACCAGATGTACATGGGTCTCCTAGATATGCCCAAGAGCGTGGTTGCAAGTGGGAGAGGACCCATCTTAGGCATACCCCAGAGGGATATGCCTATCTTGTCGATGATAGGTCAAGAGCCATCATCATGAATAATGAGGGGAGGAGGGTGATGGCTTGCATGAGAGAGTTTTGCCAACAAGTTTTTCGGCTCAATGTCTTAGATCATTGGAAAAACATACTGGAGGGGAGCAAGGACTACATAGTAGCATCCTTGCATGCGGAGTTTTCGATTCTAACCAAAGTAGATAGATTTTCTATGAGCTGTGGATGATGGAGTGCATGCATGCATATATGTCACACACAGATGATCGGACGCACGCAAGGCACTCAAGAGGGGGGCTGCAAAGCCCAAGTGGCTAGACGTGGACGACTAGCACCAACTGAGGAAGGAGGCTACAGATTCTCCAGGATATCGAGTTAGCAGCGCAAGGTGGCGCGGGCACGACTAGAGGCCGGAGAGATCCATCATCTTGGGAGTGGCGACCACAAGATATATATGGAGGACTTTGTAAGTTTTTCTTTTGTTTTGCTTGCTTATTTTTTTCCAATATCCTTTGTACTGACAATCATGTTTTTAACATTTAGTATTTTGTTTTCTTTGTAGCACTCCATTACAAATCGCGATCCGACCAGCCTTGAGACTCGATATGTAGAGAGGCACAGTCTCACTGCATTGATCAACAAATTATATAGACGTGGCGGCCCTGTAAGTCACTAATCTTTATTGTCTGTAGTTACCATGTTTAATTAGAATGCATTATTGTATGGTGGACTGATGTGTAGTTGTTTCTTTTTTTGCAGAGTCCGTTCGATGCTCCTTTGCAGTGGGACGAGCTTTCGGATGGCAAGGATATATAGCTCGCCCTTGGATCCCTGGAGCTCACACACCCTTCTTTTTTGGTCGCCTGATCTGTATAGACATTTTCTATGTAGTAGTGATATCTTGCCATGATTGTACCAGTCGCTTTCATTATGCGATCATGTATTTATTCCATGTATTAGTGTTATGATTTAAGTACACTTTGCACAAAAAATTTCTTTCCCTGTTACCATCGCTATTAGCATCGCAAAATTACCTGCACGCATTGTCATTGGCGTCGTTATTAGTGTCGCAGAGCATTGTTATTAGCATCGCTATTTGCATCGGTATCAAATGCAATGCTGATACGACGCAAATAGTGTCGTTGATAACAACTCTAATACCGATTATTCTATGGCGTTGCCAATAACGACGCTTTTTGCAATGGCGGAGGTAAATTTCTTTATTTATATTTTCGTCACTTTTAACATCGGTATAAGGCCTATATCTTGTAGTGTATCAAAGTCATAATTTTGGAGAATAGCTAGTCGTTTTCTTTGCTTTGGAGTAAGATTAGACTATGTGAGAAAATACTTGAGTATTATATGGTCACTTTTCACATGGAACCGACTGGCATAAAGATAGTGGTACCATTTCTTGATAGCACACAAAATAGCCAGCATCTCCTAGTCATATATATTCATTTCCATCTCATTGTCACTCAACTTGTAACTTTAAATATCAATAACCCCATCCTCTTGAAGTAGGATAGCACTAATATCCTATCCACTATCATCACACTGAATGGCAAATTTCTTGGAAAAATGGTGATAAACTAGGATAAAGGATAAAGTAACTCCTTCAATTGATTGAAACTACAATCAGTGATAGAGTCCCAAAAGTATACTTTATTCTTCAATCTATCTCTCAATGGTGCTGCGATAGTCACATAATGCTTGATAAACCTACGATAGGAAGAATATAGATTTAGGAATCCATGAAGAGGAGCTGCATTAGTAGGTGTTGGCCATGCATGAATAGATTTTACTTTCTTTGGGTTATCCTAAATCCCCTTTTCACTCACAATGTATCCCAAGTACTCTACTTTAGTTTGAATGAATGCATACTCTTAAAATGCCACAAAAAAACAAACCAAGAAGAAAAATTTATTCTCAGTACGCAAGGCACCATCATTGAGAAGGAAGACAAAAATTATAATCTACATCCTCACTTTCATCATCACACTATTCAACCTTATCGGAGAGAGAGAAAGAGAGAGAAGGCAAATTTGATGCTTGAAAAAAGGAATTTGTGATAGGTTCTCTATCAAAGGTGAAGAAGAATAATAAAAAGAGGTGCCTTGAGGCACACCCCTTCACCCCACAACCCATAATCACATATCTTTTCATTAAAAATGAAGTTACATGGACTTAGGTACATGCCTAAAATTTGAAATAGCTACATGTGGCTTTCTGTATTAGCCAATTACATATCTTTGCAAGATTTAAATGGAAAATGAATTGGTAAAAAGGGTTTTGATCGATGTAGAGATGGAATATTATGTTTAGCTTTTACCATATTTCTCAGTCCATCTCTTACCCACGCTGAAGAGTGAAGCATCCTTGCTGTGAACAAACTCGAAGAAGAGCCACCATGAGCACAAAAGGTCTTTGGAATTGGCTAAAGGAAAAGACTTAGCAATGAAGAAAAACTTGATGATGAATCCAAGCCAGTTCATGAACAGACTAGGAAAGTAACCCTTGCTTCATCTCTTCCACATGAGAAACTTTGAACAATCTTCAAAAAGGATGACTCTAACTCCAATATTGTTATGGTGGGTAATTCACACCAGAGTGTGTTGAAATGCTACTAAGAAATATTCACATGTGAATGACGTTGTCAAGAATTTTTGCAAAAATTGAAAACCCCTAGTCAAATTGTAGTTAGGTTTGATTTCTTCTAGCTTATTTGTTTGTGTGACTCATTGCTTTGTTTTTTTGTAGATGGCTTTTCTGTGTTTGTCTTATGTAGGATTTATTTTTGTCATTCTGTTTGATTTTTTGAGTGTGGAAACTTGATAGCCTTGGTCGATAGCTGCTAAACATTGTGGAGCATGTTTGCTTTTCTTGTCGAGACTCTTGCACATCACATGGAGTATGGGTTCACGAGCACTTCACATTGCACTTATTGATACACTGCACTCGGGGGTCCTCTCCTGATTTTCTGAAATACTTCCATGCCATGGGTTGTGTTGAAGCACATATTGCACCATCATTGAGCACTAGCATGGCATGAGGCCCATTGCAGCTATATGCAGTAAATTCTAGTTGCACGCACACTTGAGAGAGCACCTTCAATGAGCACGCACAATTTCTTGTACACATGAGAGTTGGGATTTTCATCACCAAATTAGGAGCCTCTGTTTGAGTGGGAAAGGTGGTTGGGTGAGTTTGAGGGTCGTGAAGGTCGCCTGTCAGTTGTGAGATGGGTTGTTCTTACCTGGTCGATATCTTGAGGACCATAATTGATTGATTAATAATGAGAATTTGGGTGGGTGGAGTGGAGTATAGATATTTCTTATTGTTGAGTGTTGAGAGGTGAGGATAAGGATCTTAAATAAACAAGGAACTTTGTTTGCATTTTACATGACGCATGAACACATGTAGATAGGCTAGACATAGTTCTTCAGTGCATCCATAATTTTCATGTGAAGCATAGCTTGATTGGTTGCATAGCATGGGTCCCCATCATCACATACTTCTCAAATCATGAATGACTGGGCATGAAGTTCATTTCAAAGAGCATATGTTGTTGCTAGGACACAATACATCGTAACAAAAAATGTATGTTCAAAGAAGACATAATAATTACGAAGGCTCAAAAGATCAGGTTGGCAATAAGGGAAAGTGAAAGACTTTCATTATTTGAATATGTATAGGTGGAGGAATTGGAAACGATACTTATATAGAGGGATACTTGAGAAGTTATGCTACTAGTACAAATATCTTTTTGACTCTATATTCAGACCAAGAAATGTTTGGGAAGTTCAATCAACAACCATGTATCATGTCTGGCAATAACATACTTGAGATGGTTTATGGAGCTTCAGACATCTCTTATGAGCAAGGAAAATAGAGGATTCAGCCAAGTAACAACAAGACATGGATAGAGTTTTCTGCATTGGAATGACTTGCTGTGAAGAGCATTGGTGGATTTGCTCTAAGACCATTTTAAATATGTTTGAGGCCTTGACACAATGCCTCACAACAAGATTTTCATGAAGGGTGTTGCTATCAGCATTTGGAGTCCTTACACAACAAACTCTAGACCACTTACTATATAGAAAGTTCACACTATAACTAGGAAGAATAGCAACCAAACTAGGAAGAATGTATAATTTTCTAGTTATAACTAGATAATTTTGTCATCACGAATCTCTTCTAACTAGTAAATCCCTTTTTCTAGATAGTATCTAGAAAGTTGAAGCCTTATCTAGTAACATTATCTAGTAAGTTTTTGTATATCTAGTAACAATATCAACATAACTAGGATTTTTTTTTTCACTAGTCATAACTAGCAAGTACTATCATCTAACTAGGAAATTATGGATAGTCTTTCAAGTTAACGTAGACTCACAATTTTGCTAGGTAAAACTAGTAAATAAATATTAGTTTATTTGGAATTTACATTTGTATATTACTCACTTATGAGCAAAGCTTTCGATTCCACACTTATAGCTATACTCACTAGTTTGTGTAGCCGATGCTTAGTCTAGCCTATCCATAGCTTATATATAGCCTAGCTTATACATTAGGCATAGGATAAGCACATGCTAGGTTAGGCATTGGCTCGATAATATAAAGTAGGAACATTATATGCTATGCATAAGAATACAACTTATATCTGGCATTTTCTAGGCACAAGGTAACCATAGAATAGGATAGGGTTTTGTTAGGTGTTGGCTCCTAGCATATGCTTACCCTATGTCTAAACTCTTCCTAGAATATGCTTAGCCTATGTATACACATAGGATTGTCTTATAGTATGCCTAGTATTTTCCTAACTTGCCATATGTGTACCCTATGCCTACCCCTTGTGTATTTATGTTAGACATACCTATGTCTAACCACTCTATAGCCTTTATCAGTTTGTCTGTATGAGGAGCCTATGCATATACCTTGCCTATATAACTAATCCAATCTAAACCTAAGCCTAAGCTTAAGCTCTACCTTACTACGAGCCTAGCCCTAATTACACTAACCTTTAATGTAGTATAAGCCTTGTATATATTGAGTCTAATTCTAATTTAAGGTAAAGAATATAGAGAGTAAGATGGGCTCATACAACATGTGTTACTTCTATAAAAATAAGTTGTATTTAGTCATTTTGTGGATTCTCATTAATTTTGACCTATTTGTAGTACAATTCTAACTTTTTATATGTGTGATGATGATCATATTGTGCTAAACAGATGATAATAGGCAATTAATTTGTTTTACTTTTGGTGAGCAAATAACTAGACAAGTATAGAGATGTAATGATTGTAATATTGATCACTAGTGGAGTGCAATGTAAAATTATTACTATTATGGAGACTGTTATCACATAAAGCTATTTATATGCTTTAGCTTTAAAGCGATTGTACTCATCTATTTAGAGTGCATTGTTGTCTCTATTTTCTTTTATTTTATTCATATTCATTAAATTTTTCATTAATTAATTGTAATTATAATATTAAAAATAAAATATCAGAGCTAAGTTGAGGCTTATGTTAGAACTAATCATTTTGACTGCGATTGAGTCATCCTCATTCACACTGTTTGCTAGTTATAATATGCTTTTGTAATTAATTTGGCTCAATTTTCCATTGCAATCATTGCTCTAATACCATGGAGTTGATTATTACATATGGTTTATGATCATAGCAGCAAAGTAATGGTTGAAATATTGGTGTAGTGAACCACTAAAATATTACACCACATACTTCATAGATTATCTTAAGGGACTGAGAATTAGCAAGATTAGTTGAAGAAGTTGATCTCTCACTTGTGCACAAGTAACTAGCTTATTGAGGAGTGGAGTGTTGTTCCCATTGCATCGAGTAGCATTTTTCTCACTTGGCTATAGGTTGAGGTGTACATGGCATCTCCCCTATATCATAAGTACCTACGTGAGTCTCATCTTGCAACATATCTACAAGCTATCAATATTATATGGGTATATATTTGCATCAACCATGGCTATGCATGAGCATTCACCACATTGGTTAGTACCCTTGAACCACACTGTCTTTTCTCTCTTCATCATGCGGACCACACCACACATTGTAGATGCATTTGTACACACACTTTCAAGTACCTTAGGATAAGAACTAGGGTACAAGGTCTTTGGGGCAATTTGTACATGTGTGAGAGTAAGATGCAATACATAAGTCCACATGTACATATCATGTCTGGAGAGATTGAAGTGCGAGTGTGGACACACAAGTACATTTGTATAGAACATCTAGTATGCATTGTGTAGAACATACTTTTATTTTATTTGAATTCTTCCTCAAGCTTCTATGTGGTTCTTTGAATATGAATTAGCTCTCTTATAGATTAGGAACCCTTCACATTAGCAAATCTTATAGGAAAAAGGATAGCATGCAATCTATTGATTTTAGTGGGGATTAGAAGAATAAGGGTATGTAGCACATGAAAGACAGTGTGGAAGAAGAGGTTTTAGTAATGGCTAGTAGGGTTTTGCATGTTTTCTACCTAATTAGCTATGAAGCCAAAGAAGCTTTGTAAGACCTCCATTGAGGCAGCATGATGCATATAGATATTTTCAAGATAAGTTTTCTTAAAAAGGACATCTGTGTTGGTGTTGTCTAGCTCTATGTGTATTCAAAGTGTGTTGCACTCGCAAAAGGAAAAGAAGTGTTTGACAAGTTCCCAGTACCAAACAAAGTCTCTTGAAGTGCCTTGATCACTAGAGATAGGCAAAGCATGGACATGGTGCCGAATCTTTGAGATGTTTTGGCAACATCTCAAAGGTGAGTGTCTACAAATTTGGTCACCCATACTTGCATTATGAAAGCTTGTATCAAAGAAGGGAAAAAAGATACATACCAAGGTACACAAGCTGGGGCTTATTTAGTCACTTTTGGTTGCATCTTCAAGGCATGTGGATGCATAGAAGTGGCATAGAAGGGCTAAGAAATACACATGATATAGTAGTTGTGGCATTGTATTGGTAGATATGTGCGTTGAACTTAGCTTGCTTGCAAAAGCACAAGAAGTGTTTAATAAGCTACCAACTCGAAATTTAGTTAGCTTACTAACCAAGCCAATGAAAGCCAAAGTTGGAGGCTTTGATCATATATTACACGACTCTTTACATATTGGAGGGATTTCGGAGCACTAAATATTGGAGGGATTTCGGAGCACTAATTAATGGTGTCAGGTTACCATCATCGATCTAGACAAGGTGGCTCAAAAAGATCATTCACTGTGGAGGTTGGGGCATAAACATGAGTCAACACTTGGTCACTCAGTTCTCACCAATTGTTGAACTCCATTGGCAACCCCTTTTCCTCTATACATGCTTCTTCAGCAATACATCTATAATATTTTTACTTGAAAAATGTCACAGAGCATATCATGCTCTAATACCATGAAGAAACTGTAAGCAAGAAGGGAATAGAGATAGCTCTAATACCTCACTTGACTATAGAATAGAGGGGTTAACATCCACCACTCTAAAGGTATTCTTGTTATTCAAAAATTCATGCCATCTTGGTCTTTCATCTCTTGCACTCAAGCTCTAACATACTCGTTCAAGCAATGGTTGATTGCTAACTACAATTACTTTATCCACATCTACCACCACAATCTATTCAAAAGGAAAACCCTTTGTTGGCATGAATGATAATGACAATTCACAGATAAGGCAAACATAAACTCATGATTTACAACTTCAACAATTATGCAGTCTCTCTTTTCCATTGAGTTCTTTTCATCATAATTGACCCCAATGCAAGTAATGAAAATAGTTCTCGTGTTAGAAGTAGCTCAAAGGGGTAAACAAATCCATATGAAATCCAAAAGGAGAGTAAGGGAGGGAGTACATAGTAGTTACAATGTGGAGCCCATTTTAGAACACACAAAATAGAGTCAAATTTGAAAGTTCCTCCACTAAGGCATACAATACCAATTTGATATGGGACCTTGTCAATCATGTTATGAGTAAAAATGCAAACTAAGGCTAGATTCACACTAGGTGGTAGAAGGAAGAGCAAAAGGGGGTGCGCCTCAGATGTTAGTCATTGCTTAGGCGAACATTTTCAGAGAAGTTTTCCAAACCCACAATAAATGTGGCGACCCTTCTCCCCTTAGAAATTGGTGTTTGGTTTTAGTGATTAGCTATTGTGCGGTGTTAAATATAATCTAGTAAGAACCAATTTGGATAGAAATTTTGCTACAAGGCTCATATGTATCTAGCTTGATGTACCATGGCATTGTTGCAATAAAGGGGATAGTAAATTTATATTAACTCCCTTAGAGCCATGTCGTGCTCGAGGATATGGGCTTGTGAGTGTGTTGTGAGGGCTTTAGGTCCTTATAGTCACAACACTTGAGCCAAATTCATCAACTTGGCAAGAGCTTTTGTGTGTAGAGAGAGAACACAAAAGGAGAATAGATAAGTTCTTACTGATCAATCTCCAATTGATAGCTTCTATGAACTCCACCAAGTTCATGGGGTACCCTCAATTATAGAGGGTACTCCATCATCTCTATACGTGTTGACTCACAAGTTGCACTAGTTAAAATGTGTCGGCCACACATGCTATAAATTCAACGCCATAGGCTAGCGAAGGTACAATTTACATGCGTGTGTCTTGTCCTATCTATTACCCTAAGTGCCTCTCAAAAATGTTTCAATGCATGCACTTTACCTCTTTCACCCTTAATTATAAGCAAGGGCAAGGAGCGATTAACCGAACCATGGTTAGACCTTTATTAGGCTTTGCGTATCTACGGGCTGTAAATTGCTTTGAGACGCCATAGCCAGGCGACATCACAAGGTATCATTACAGAGGCAGCCTCCTTCCTCATCGACGTTCAATCTGATTGAAGGCCTCAGCGGTGCATAAAAAGGATCGGTGGCCTTTATCGGCATTGCGGGCATGGATCTGTGCGCCTACTCTGCTTCCGTGCTTCAGCTGGTCCTCAGTCCTAATCCAGAGGAGCACAAAGCTATTGAAGCTGCGCTCGCTCAGGTATGCTCTCTTGCTTTTCCCGATCACGCATATCTTTGTTGATTTTTCCTGAACAAAGTGTAATAGGCATGGCGCTTGATTTGGAATAAGTATCATTTTCTCTATGTCTCGGTTAATTCATGGTTTCCATGCAATCTTCTATGCTTCAGTCAGAATCTGTTTGCAACTACTCAAAGCAATGTTATGATCAATTTTAATATGAGAATCAATACATTGAGAGACAAGAAACCCCGTTAATGTCAGAAAAAAAGCCGTAATGTCGTTCTGAACATACTGTGCAAGCTGAATTTATGTGCTCAGATAATGCCTCACAAATCAATGGATTCAACTAAATTTGCTACTCTGAATCTTGATCGCCTTCTAAGGAGCATTAAGCATTGGTGTCCTAGCTACTTTATGATTTTCAAGTGGTGCCACATTTTTAAAACTTGCAAGCATATTGTGCAGGCTGAATTTAACTACTAGGATTGTACTTCATAGATCAATAGAGTCAGCTTCTACTGAAGTTACTAGTTGAAACAGAATCACATTTGAATGGGCATTAAGGAGCACTAAGCAATGATGACTTAGCTGGTTTATGATTCTCACACCATGTTGCATTTTTAAGACTTTCACTTCCACTCTAAAACTGTCTTAATACTAAATTTTTTGGATGATTTGGAGTTGGTTCTAGACAGCATTTAGAGTTTCTTCTACCTTATGCAGCTAAATCAGAAGAGATAATAAGATGGCATACCTAAAGTACCACCTTAGGCATGTTTTGAATGTTAAAGCTAATTGTGTATGGTTCAATATGTCAGTGATGTCATTCTTTGTAATTGACTACCTAAACATTTGGACTTTTAATGATCAGTTTTCAGTATCAGCATGTACCTAGTCACCTCATGGGTTTGCTTCAATTTGTTTTGACACTAAGTGTAGAAATTTCTGTACGTCAAGTTGCAAGTATACAGTTTAAGAACCTTACTGCAAGGCACTGGTCTCCAGATAATTCAGGTACTGCTCTTCTCAAGAAAGCTTCAAAGTTAAGAGTATCTTTATTTTTGGGCTACTTGAATCAAAGTCTTATTAACTCTGCTTAAGGGATGCAAAGTTAAAGGGATTCTATTGATTTTAATTTTTTTTAATGCTAGCTAAAAGAATATCAGCCAATTACAAAAACGCAGTTCGTGAAAGTCTTTTGGAAGCCATTGTTTCATTAGCAAATAATTTTAATATCATTTCATTATTTAATTGTCTTGTGGTGGATAGGACTACAAAGCCTGAAGTGTACAACCACTAGCACAGATTTTTCCATGGAGCTATGGGAGATTGCACTCTTGCAAGATCAAAGGGAAGGTAGTTTACTTAAAATGGCAGGGTTTCTCTTGGTTGTGATACATCAGGGCAGCTTTGACATAGTGCTTTTGGCCTTTGCCATTGATCAATGCTTGCACCTCTTGAAAAGTAGTGGATTATAAGATTTTTAAGGTGATGCATCATTTGAAAAGATCTCTCCCAAGACTCATCAATAGGAGCAGTCCATAAATTTCTAATGATGTTTCCTAGTGTGTAGGAAATGCAGATTTTGTTGGGTGGATGATGGCATCAACTCTCCATGATGGTGCAGGAGTTGGGCATTCTCCATGATGAGAGGTACCAAATGTTTGAATTCATTTTTAAGGACACAAACACTTTTTGATTATACATCACAACAAATTCATATACTAATGTACATGTTGATGGCCCTAAGTTGTAGAGAGGCATCTTACTTGCACTTGTCATGTTGTTGTAGGACTCAATATCAGATTCTCTAAGAATCTTCAAAAGCAGGGATTCTTTTCAGTATGCAACTACTTAGCCAATTCTATTTAAGCTTGTAGGAAAATTTTGATCTCTCTTAGTATGATTGAGGGACCAAATCAAGGCTCACCACATCAAATACTTTCATGGTTGACAGCATCAAACTTGCTATGAGTTTGTCCTCTTTAACTCTCATCTACATGTCTTGACAGATACAAACATATGCTCCTGAGTCCTACCTTGCCGCACATAATGTAAATGGGATCTCATATCCTGATGCTGTTGCTTGTCAATTTGCAACATCGCACAAGCTTGGTAAGTTTTATTTTGAGATAGCATTAGTGAGTCCTTACATTGAGAAGAAACTTAAAGCTGTTAGGTGTAAAGTGCTTCAGTTTTGATAATACATTAGTCAGGTTTCTCTTCAATCACTATTTTTACATCAAATATTTTGGTTCTTCCAGTTGTTGTATATGCCGATCATAGTTTATTTGTTTGGATATTGAGAACTTTCCAAAGGTCAAGACCTCTATTCCAGTATTGTTCAGGCCTATGCTTATTAGAAGTTGTTAAGTTCTCTATTGAGTGGAAGATCTGGTAACCAGTCCTTGACAGTAAACCTAAATGAGTAGGGGCACATGACTTGGACTTCTGCGGAGATGCAAATGGGGAGGGAGGAGGACTTCCTCTCTCATGTGCTTCTGAAAACAGGGTTCGAGCTTTAGATAATGCTTCTTCCATTCTTGCTACACTTGCAGACCCAGTGAGATGCAACACTCGTTCTCTTAAAAGCTCATCCTCTGAGTCTTCAAAGCCTGAAAACTGGTAAGACATCTTCCAATCTGCAAAATACCAAAGAAAGTTGTGCCGCTGACGAAATAGGACCAACAGTGTGGTCACCAACCACCAAGATGCAGGCTGAAAGTGCCTACAGCCACCTGGATCTGCAAAACGCAAATAGATCTGATGGCGAACACCAGAAATGAGACCATCAGCACTGGGAACTTGCCCAGACAGAGGTCGCCTGCAGGATAGGAGCTGACAGGGTAGAAGCGACCTGCAAAACAGCAAAACGCAGCTGTAGGAGGGTCGCCCTGCAGCAGAGGAGGTCGCCTGGCAGCAAACGCAGGGTTGCTGCGTCACTGGATGACGTGGCAGCCCCTGTGTACAGCAAACGCAAGCTGTACAGCCTTCTGATGCAGTCGCCTGGCTGGAATAGACCTGTTGGCAGCCTCCTGAAGGAATCGCCTGGCTGTTGTGGGACTGTGGACAGCAGCAGTAAGGTATTTCTCTCGTCCTCCGTGCTCTCAATCAGGCGATGATACCATGTGAGAGTGCGCAGCGAAAGAAGAACATGAACACAGAGGAGAGGAGAGAGGAAGCAGAGAATGAAGGAAGAAAGTCTGCACTGACTGAGATGAATGCTGAATACACTGGAATGGACAGAACAGTCCTTGCACGCAGCCCGGAGCGTCAGTGAGGGAACCAGGACAGACTGGAAGCAGAGACAACTTAGGCACTGGGGTCCTGTGCATTTTGCCCAATATGCATCCCTCGCACACATGACGAGAGGGTAACTGTATGGGTGGCATGTCCTCCACCATAGAATGTGCCTGCAATCTCTGTAAACCCCTGAAGTGTAGGTGGCCCATCCTGGCATGCCACAGCTCAGCAATGGCCAACTGATCACTAGTAATCACAGCACAAGCATCATGTACTCCAGCCCTGTAGTGATCCAATCTATACAACCCACGACATAAAGTACCTGTTGCAACAATGCAACCCTCATCAGAAAGGTCATGCACTGTGCATTTCCTTCCAGAAAATGTCACCTCAAGTCCTCCCATGGCAATAGCAGGGACGGAAAGGAGATTCTTCTGGATTCCTGGAACATAAAGTACATCTGTGAGTGTAAAAGATCCACCTTGTGTGGCTGTAAGTACAATCTTGCCAACTCCTTGTATAGCATAAGCGGAGTTATTGGCACATGTAACTGTACCTCTCTCGGAGGTAGCATCAAAAACTGAAAATAAATTCCTCTGTGAGGTAATGTGCTTACTAGCACCTGAGTCAAAATACCAATCCTCCTGAGAGGTCACAGAGAGGCATGATTCATCTGTAGTGTGCATAGAAGGGTTGTACGAGCATGATACTGTACAAGCCCACTCATCATCAAAGTCCTCGTCTCCATGCGAGACAATGGACAGATTGGCTGTCTCCTTCTTCTCTGCACTAGATGCATCTGCCTGTGCTACATTTGCTTCCTTCTTTGTGCCCTTTTCCTTCTCTTTTGCAATTCTTTTCCGGCATTCACCAATATAGTGACCCGGTTTCCTGCAATAATGACATTTCCCCTTTTTCTTGGGCTGATTTTCATCTTTTTCCCCACTGACAGTTGGCTGGTTGGCTGCTGTTTTTGGTTTATATGCAGCCCCAGACACAGCTTTACCCTTACCCTTTTGACTTGCCATGAAGGCCTGATCACCCTGCTGAAGTATGCTCCTATTTTCTCTTGACTGTTCCTCCTGCAATAGTATCTGCACTAGGTTGTCAAAGCGAAAGGAATCAGGATTCCCTTGCATGATTAACCTCAATGTAGAAGCAAGAGCCTGATAAGACTCAGGAATACCATTCAGCATTACAGTGACCATAGACCCATCTGTCATGTCTTCCCCTAAGGAAATCAACTGCTCACGCAAGTCCTTAAGCTTGGTAATGAAGCTATCCATAGTCTCTCCTTCATGCATCACTAAATGATCAAGCTGCCTTTTAAGATAGGCTACCCTGGCTTCATTGCGTACCTGATAAAGGTTAGCCAGGGTGTCCCATGCCTCCTTAGCAGACTTACAAGACCGTATGTGAGGTATAAGCGCAACTTTGACCGACAATGCTATCATAGCATGTGCTTTAGCATCCCTCTCATCCCACTTCTGCTGTGCATCTGTGGTGGGAGCTGGGGGTGGAGCTGGAATACCTCTTCTGCCAGTGGTACTAGTGGAGTCCTCATCCATGTCTGAGGTCACACGAGAGCCAGGACGAGGTTCTGAACCCTCCACAATCTTGCTAAACCCGTGTGCCACTAGTATGTGATTCATCATATATGACCACAGTGGGTAGTTGGAGCTCCCATCAAGCTTGTTCTCAACAGAGACCAAATCCAACACACCATCCTTGCCCATTGCGTAGGGTGTATTGCACAAGAATCACCTGAAAGAAAAATAAAAGGAAAATCCCAAAACAAAATATCTCTTCCGAGATTTAGACACAATCACTTGCTTTACTCTGTCCCACTGCATAAGGGCAATGTCAATGCATACAAATCTGTCCCAAAACTATAATCCCTTCTCAGTGTTCAAATTGAGAGCATAGCATCCACACACACTGTCACACAGTGTTCCTGTTCTGCTACACCACAATAAAGCATAAAATCCCCCAATTTCTCACTCAATTCCTGAGTGGATAGGCACAATCTTGTTGTACCAAGTGTAAACAAGGCATACACACAAGAAATGTCGAAAAGCCCCTTGATTGGAAGGGTAAATCTGATCACAATTGTTGCGTACACGCTGCCCAATGCATAAAATCAGCTACAGCAACACCCTGGTGGCAAAAGCCCCAATTTTTCACACTTGTATCGGTCCTCGGGAGAACCCACAAGTCACGGGAGAGCTGGTAACAGCAAATACAGTCGTTTTCACAAACCCACAGGTTGTTAATCACTGCTGCGCTGCAAATACAAGCTGGAACAGATCAAAATTAAACTGTTTATTGCTTCTGGAAGCTGTTTTCAGCAGTGCGCTCAATCGAAAGTGATACTGGGTTGATTTAATGACTGAATCAAGTGTCGACACAGCATGTACAGGTCTGTACAGCCCTGTTAATGAGGCGCGATGTGGCGAAACAGCTCCTGGAGCTATTTTCCCTGTCGATTTGACCTGAACAGGCTGAGAATGACCTCAAAACTGTTCTAAAACTGTGCGCGCCTGAGCTTATCAGCTTGTAGGCTGTCTTGAGCATGTGTATGAGGCTGTAGAAGCTTTCAAAGACCCTCGACAGGGGGCGACTGCAGGTCTAGAACTGAGCGCGACCACACGTGTGAGAGTCTGGTGCTGATTCCTGCGACCAAATCGAAGGTACAACCTCCCATATGCTGAAAAGAGTGGCGGCGGCCTGTTTTGCAGCAGTTCCTGTCAATTCCAGAATGTCTTGAGTCGATATGAAGCTCACGAGCTGAGGGTACGCGATGGGATGCTCACGGGAGTGATGGGATGGCTCTGATACCAAATGAAGAAGCAAGAAAGTACACACAGAGTGAGGGAAGCAAGGGTGAGCTAAAGTTATGTGACGGGAAAAAAGTATATCATCAAAAAGATACACCTCAATCATAAGCACACAACCCTAGATTAGGGATTTGTGCATAATAGGCACTAGTGCTAAGCACTGTGCTTGCTAAGCATAAAAAGCCTAGAACTAGCCTAATAATACTGCCCCTAGCCTCCTGATGAGGTCACATGGGCTATTATTAGCCTGGGGGAAAAAACCTCCCTTAGGGGGAGTAAAAAGTGCCCCGAGCCACCTACAACCACCAATACTCCTATAGGGATACACATATATAGTGGAGAGTGCACTAACAGGTGCTGGGCCAGGGATTGCAAAACTGAAGGCCGAAGCAGTGAAGAGTTCTGACGAAGATGTCCCATCTAGTTGTATTTTGATACTCGTCGTTGATTCTTCAAGCAAGAGTTCAATTGCATATCTAACACGTGTATTTTTTTGCATATTCATTGGGCATTTTGCTTTCTCAATCTAGAAACTCATTGAACACTTCTCTTCATAGTTAGGGACTTCTCTTCATCGGGTCTGGCAATCCACTCTTGCGTAGTACCAAAGATCTTGTAATGTAAATTATACAGGGAGGGGGGGGAGAAATGCATAAGCTTAAAATTTTAAAATTACAGGAGGGTTATTATAATATACCACAAAGATAACAGGAGGTATATATTAAATAGGGAAAAAAAGGTTACAGAGGGGTTTTAAAATATGCCTTTGCACGCACGTGATATCCATGATTTTGTAAGGTGGACCCCCCGGGGTTGTTTGGGGGCAGATCTGAAGGATAACTTAGTTGTGAGTAAGGGATAGGTGCTGAAGCTCTAGGATAGCAGGGCAACTTGATGTTGAGCAGATTCTAGGGCTGCAAATGACAGGATGCCCTAGAAACAAGGTTATTGACAAGTGTTGGTGCACAAATTAGGCTTTCAGACAGTAGAACCCTAATAACTAGCAGGTGACCTTATTTTTTATCTTTGAAACAACAGAGGTTGCTGTTACAACACTTTCTTGGCAGCATATTGAATTTCTCTCTCTCCTCTACTATGTTCTGCCTCATCTTAGCAAATCTGAAGATATTCAACATTGTTTTGTTAAAATCAGGCCTTATTACTGCTGTAATTAGAGTTTTTCTGTTGTCTCAAGAAGTGCACCATTGAATATTGGCCATTCTCAGTTTTTCTCACCTGTTTGAAGGTGGACAACTCTTATATGCTCTTGGAGGTTTGGCAACAATGATGGGTCAGTGGCTTCTTTTGCTTGGCTAGCAAGCATTGGAGAAATATAATATTCAAGTTGCACTTAGTGTACAGTGGCTCATGGTGCAAAAACAAAAATTGGAAGTTTAAGCCTAGATAATGTTAATGTAGTAGAATAGGGACAATTTGGATTTCACATTATACTTTGCTACTTAATTGGCAAAAATTCTATTATTCACTTTTACTTTATTAAAATCACTTTTTAAATCAAGTATTTTTCTATTATTATTTATATAAAAAAATTAAAATGACATTCTATGAGATTTGATTATGCCATTATATGCCTCCTATATGCTAAGTTTATATGATAAAGTTACTACATAGATGTGATATGTTATAATTTCTTATATGGTAACTTTTTCGATGAAGTTACTATATAGATAATGTCTATTTCTGAAGTTACTATATAGTAACTTTTTTTAATAAAGTTACTATATAGATAGTTATGATAATAAACTTCCTATATAGTAAGTTAACCAAAAAAAGCCTTCTATATGGTAAGTTAACTAGAAAAATGTTTCTATATTGGAAACTATGTTTCTAGATTGGCAATCTAGTAAAGTTTGATTTTTTCTATATTAGACTCTTTCTAGTTATGTGGAAATCTAACTAGCAAATTCTCTTTTTTTTCCTATATAGTAAGTGGTTTAGAGTTTCTTGTGTTAGATCTTCGCTCATATATCAGTGAAACATAATTTGCAGCGATATTTACACCATGGTTTAGGAGAATTGCACTACAAAATCTTCAATTGTGTGCGATCTGTTCAAATGATTGGCGGCATTATGCTGAAGAAAGGCCATATTTTACAAAATCACAGGATGGCAGGACGATGACACAAGATGGCGACTTCCGGGGAAGCAATGGGGCGGCTTATGAAGTAACAGCGGCTGCTGTTGATGATATAAAGGAGATGGCTATCATTGATTACGGCCTGAGTGGTGGCTGTCAAAGATGACAGCCAAGATACTCGACGGTACTCAAGAGATGGCGGCCTGCTCGATGTTAAAAGAACATGACGCATTTGATAGCATTCATGGCAGACACGGCGGCCAGAGATTCAACTTGATTGGCGGCTGCCAATGAAAACAAGCAATATAACGACATTGATGGCAGGCAAGAAGACTCGACGTCGTTGATCACGGGCTGACTCCTGAGTGATGCTTTTAATAATTGGCATATGACGGTTTTAAAGAAACGCAAGGCGGCAATCGATATTCTGCAGGGCAGGTCGTCTCGTAGCATAGACGGCGATTGAAGAGATGGCGGCTTGATGAAGACGAGTGACGAAGCAGACGGCATTGAATTGCAGAGTGATTGTCATGTGGCAGGAAGCGTGATGGACGGTCTGATCTGATGATGACGGCGGAGATAACGGCACATTCCACAGAGGTTGAAAAGCAGCGTTCGAAAACGTGACAATGATGAGTAGAAGGGTGGTTGCGCTTACTTAAACACAAGGAAGTTTAAAAAACCTTAAGGCTTAAACTTTAGAAAGAACGACAAGGCTTTTAGCCTTTTGAAAAGCCAAAAACTCAAAAAGCTTAAAGCTTTTTGTGGAAAGCATATCAAACGTGGGAGTTTTAGAAAAACTATACAAGGAAGTACTTGTGGTTCTCTAGCTGGGGCCCTACCCAAAAAGAAGCTTCTTGTATCTTGTGATGAGGAGAGTGGAGGGTCGCACGTGTGCGAAAGCGAAGACTCTAGACGTGCTAATCGTGGAGATTGGGACTTGGAAATTGAAGCACCGAGTGTCGGCCAAAGGTTATCAAGGTATGAAATTTTTGTGTTGTTGGATTTGTCTTCAAAGTTAGTTTTGCACTTTGTGAGAAGTATTGGTGTTTTCGAATCTTGTGTTGGATTTGTGTGATGCTCTACCCGGAATTGAGTTCTTTGTTGTTTTTGAGCTACAAGAGGCATTGTTTGGCGTTTGGTTTCATGTGTGGTTCTTGTGGTGTTTGGCGAAACAATTATATTTTTTGTATTGTGTTGTGCATTCAACAAAGTCAGTTATTATCACTGGCACTCCTTAGCGTCTCGTTATCGGGTTGTGAGTGAGGCTTGCTCTCGATCACCGCTCACATAACAACGTGCTAGAGTTTATGTTTTATTTTGCTTTTGTGATAGTTAGAGAAATTCAATATATTGAAAATTTTACTATCAATCGTATGAAGATAGTCCACAAGAAGCATGTCAAGAGGTGGATCGGCATGTGGCAAGAGGAACTAATGGAGAAGGAGGAGAGGGTGGCACGTGGTAGGGAGAAAATGATGATGAGAGGGAAGGAAAAACACACTAAGAGATTGTGGTAGAAGAGAAGAGGAATTCTAAGAGGGAGATGATGATCAAGTTAGAGATGAGGTGGAGAAGCAAGACATGAGGCCCTCTTTGAATTGCATATAAAATCTACTCCAAAAGGAGGACACCATTTTCTTTTCATTTTTTTCTTGATCATCTTATGATGATGATAGTTTTTGCTTCTCTCTTTATTGTCATGTAACAACATCATAGTAGAGTATTGTAATAGTTTGCAAACTACCATTAGGCCTTGGTCATAAGAATCTGCATAATGTTATGGCAACTTGATATCATGTAGGCAACCAACTACCCAATTACTATAGTAGATAGCCCACAAGTGATGTATTGATCTCTTGATCTAGGCCCTAGCTCACAAAAATGTACCACATTTCCTTGTTCTTTTCTCACTAATGTGATGGTCACCTCTGATAACTTTGATACATCCATGGTCAATGATGCTTGGTTCTCATAATGCCCCTCAAATGAAATGCTACAAACAAACAAACCAGGAAGCAAAATCTATGCTCACACAAGGCACCATCATTGAGAAAGAAGATAGAAATTATCATCTACAAGGTCACTTTCTTCATCACACCATTCAACCATACAAGAGAGAGAGAGAGAGAGAGAGAGAGAGAGAGAGAGAGAGAGAGAGCCAACTTGATGCCTAAAAAGAGAAATGCTAATGGAGTCTTTGTCAAAGGTGAATAAGAAGAAGAAAAAGAGGTACCTTCAAGCACACTCTTCACCCCACAATCCATAAGCACATACCTTTTCATTAAATTTGAAGCTACATGAACTTAGGTACAAGCCTTAAAATTGAGATAAGTACATGTGGATTTATAGTGTTAGCCAATTACATATATTTGCAAGAGTTAAATGGAGAATGAATTGGTAAATAGGGTTTTGGTTGAGGTAGAGAGTGAATATTATGTTTTTTTCCATATTTCTTGGTCCATTAAGTCTATGCTACCTCAAGACATTAAACACATTTCTCGTGTGAGCTAAAAGGTTCTCAAATGATTTACTGTAAATGAGAATATCATTAGAGAAGAATACTACAAATTTGAAGAGAAAGGGTTGAATTATCATGTTCATTAAACTTTCAAAGGCATTCTTTAATCCAAATAGCATCATCAAGAAATGATAAAGCCCACTATCTATTCTAAAAGCTTTCTTTAGCTCATCCCAATCTGATGATAACCCAACCTCAAGTTTATCTTTAAAGAACTTTGCCCCCTTAACCTCAACCCTAAGAGATCATTGACTCGTGGGATAGGGTAACTATTCTTGATGGTAATCTTATTCAAATCAATTAATGCACATATACAAAAAGTACCATATTTCTTCTTAACTAGTAGCATTGGAGAAGCATATGAGAAAGAACTAGACTCTATGAATCCCATCTTCAACAAGTCCTTGATCTTCTCGGCTACTTCTCTTTTGCACTTTAAAAGCCTATAAGGGAGTTATTGACAACTTTTGAGTTGGGCTCTAGATCTATAGAACTTGGATCAACTGCTCTTTTTGGAGAGAGAGTAGTGACCACCTAAAATAGATCCTTGTACTCCTCTAATAGAGCTTTTAGGGTTGCATCCATTGCCGAATTCTTAGGCTGATTTGTGGTTTCCTTATTGAGATACAAGAAAAAAAGTTAGGACTGCTTCTTGAACTCTTTTTTGAGTTGCTTAGTAGTCATAAGCTGAAAATTTGATGTATGTTGAATCCCCTAGCACATTTGAGTAGTAATTTTCTCATCCCCATTGGCACTATCAACTATGAGTGATGCCACTATCAACTAGAATGAAAATATTGATGAAACTATGAGTGATGAAACTATGAGTGATGCCACTATCAACTAGAATGAAAATATTCTTCCCTTGGATGCTCCCTTGTATTCTAAGTGTACGTAGGTTTGTAGAACTAGTTCAAGCATCCATTGAGATGGATTAGGCTAAAGTGGCAATATGAGAGGGATCAAATCCACCATGATCAAATGGCATATACCCAGTTGGGTCAAAGGGAAAACCATTGAATGGATCATAGAACTACTCTTAAGAACCCTCCTCATCATATTCTTTAATTTCAACATGAGCCATAATGTTTGAATCTTGTTCTTTATCCTCAATAGCTTTAACGACAAACATACTATTACTTTAGCCTTTTTGTATGCACATTTGGAAGCATGGTTTGCTGCATATTTCTCTCCACACTTAAAACAAAATCCTTTTTCTTGGGCACACATCACTGTGGACTTCATCACTAGTTTGCCTACAACAAAGAAGGGATGGAATAGTACTTATGTGGTGATGGATAGGTTGACAAAAGCTCATGTTATCCCTACAAAGACACAATTTTGAGCATCTCAAGTGGTAGGTCAACTTATGGAATATGCGTTCAGATCACATGGCCTTCCTCCTCAAGTCATTGTTCATGACCATGACTCCAAATTCCATGGATGAAAGGGGACTTATCTAGTACATTCTAGAGATTATCATTGGCACACAATTGAATTATTTAGAGGAGTTACCACCAATTGATGAAGAGGGAGCTATCTAGTATATTCCAGATATGATCATTAGCCAATGGGAAAATAAGATTTGCACTAGATCTATGGTAGAATATCTTATTTAGTGGCAAGGTCTTCTAAAGACTAAGCATATTTGACCCATTTCTTTCTAGATAGTTGTAAATAACTCACTATTTTAGGAAAAAAATTGACCCATTTTTAGATATGACTCATTTATATGGGGTGAAAGTACATGTCATGAGCTTTATTTTGACCTATAGCACACTCAAATAGGATAAGTCTATCAAAAGTTAGTTCAATTTTATGCCAGCAAGGACTATTGTAGACATCATATGGTAAAACATGCCTAAGTGTGAATGTGCTAATGTACAACTGCTCGTGAGTTTAAGTGTAGATCGGGTGTAGATGCACCTAAGTTGAAGTGCAATTGCTCCTAAATTTAAGTGTGAGTGCTCAAGTGCATGTGTGCCTAAGTGCTTTCAAGTGATCTCAAGCACATTTAAGTACACTCAAGCATACATGAGCACAAGTACATAGTGTGATTTGCTTATTGCAGACTCACATGTCCTAGGCTAAGGTATCTGGAGTTGCTAGTACAAGTGCTCACAAGTGCATGTGTGTGTATGCCAATGTTAGTGTGCACCAATGTTAGTATGTACCAATGTTAGTGGAAGTGCACCTAAGTATACTCAAGTGCATACGAGTGCACACAAGTGAGCTAGGTGGGGCTAGATGCAAGGTTTATAGTAGTGGACCTAGAGTGGCTAAGGGCATGGGAACTAGTGCACTCAAGAGTACTCAAGTGCACATGCATGTGCCAGTGCCTATGCTAGTGCACGTGCTAGTGCTCACTAGTGCATGTACATGATCAAGTGCACATTAGTGCATACAAGTGTACACCAAGGCATCACCTTCCTCTCTCTTTGTTCTCTTTAAATCTTCCTTGAGAATAGGGTAGCCATTGGGTTGATATTGATATGAAGGACTCTCTTGCAAGAACACATGAGTATGGCATGATGCTATGCACTTCTCTTTGAACTCGGGGTCTTAGATAAATTTATGCTAACAATGAGTGCACAAGGTGTATATATGTTTAGTGCAATTAATTATGCAAGGTGGTGTTCGAGAGTACAATAGTTCAAAAATGTATGTGCACTAGGGTAGTGCATTATTTCATGTAGGTGGGGCTTAGTGGATAGTAGTGCACTAGGATTGAGAGTTAGTACACATGGGTAACAAATTGTGAACAAGTGAAAGTGCATTGGTGCAATGCACTAGGTCTAGTGCACTAGGGTGAAGCTAGTGTACTATGGTATACAAGGTGCTATGGATTGTGTCAAGCAATGAGTTTACAAAAAATGCAAGGTTCTAGTGCACATGGAAGTGCTAATGTAAGTGCATGTGTGCTCAAGTGCACAATAATAATGCCCTCAATTGCATGCAAGTGCACAAGGGTGTGCAACTAGATTGGCAAGTGCATGCACAAGGCCTCATTGTCATCCCTTACTCCCCCTCACACCTCATTTTCAAACAAGGTGGGTGTTGGGTTGTGAAAGAAGTGAGAGGGGCACATTGCATGTGCACTCTAGTAAGTTAAAATGCAGTGTTGTTATGATAAGTGCACTGGACTGCACTCATAGTGCAACTATGGTTGAAGTAATGCACTAGTGCAAGATGTAGTGTGCTATGGAAACACCTACAATGCTAGATGCATGTGTGGTGTGTAGAGACTTTTATGCAAGTACAAGAGGTACTTGGGGGTATGAGTGTAGTGCAATATGCAACCAAGATATACAAGGGTACACACAAGGGCACATATGTGAGTTAGTGCAAGTGCTAGTGCACTAGAGTACACACAAGTGCACAGGAGTACACATGGTGTACACAAGTGCACATAAGGGTACACAAGCTTGCATAAGTATACTAGAATATACTGTCTTTTACCAATTTTCTAGTAGTAGAATGATGCATTGGCACTATGAGGTGTCACATTCCTTGCTTCTTCATCCCATCAGCCCTCCCTTGTGAACAAGGTGGGCACCTCACCAAAGAGAGGAAAGGAAAGAGGGACTAGTCACCTCACTAGTAGTTGGTGCCTAAAGTCATGCATGTGCATAGTGTTGTGTGGTGGTAGATATGTAATTTTCAAGTGATTACAATACAATGCAAGTGCACAAGTACATGGGTGCACATAGTACATATATTAGTGCAAGTATCAGTGCTCGTGCACAAGCCAATGTGGTGTTGTGCACTATGCAATGCTCATAGAGATAAAAGAAAAAATTCAAATTCATTCAATATTCATAGCTTGGAATTCAACCATAGTCTTGACCTTAAATTAATGCCACATATACAATGCACCATAATCTCTTTAGGAGAAGAACCTATCCCCCAATAGCATTGAAGCATAAGTTGATTGAAGTCTTCCCTCAACATGTCAACTATGGTTTCGCTTGGCTCTACACTTGGTGGATATTCTCCCTTATGGTATGGTAGCTTATTTTGGTGATTTGGTGGCTCTTCTTTCTTCTCAAATACTCCTCTTTCTCTAAAGCTTCTTGCATCACATTCAATCCAAGCTCTTCCACTCCTCGCAAGGTAGATGAAGATTGAAACTTGAGCGGGATTGAAGGTGATTTAAGAGAAGAGTTAGATGAAGAGGTTGTCAAAGAGGCTATGGTAGCAAAATGCTTGATGTGGACTATTTCTCTTAGCAATCCATGGGCAGTGGTGACTTATGGATGTAAAAGAGACCCAAATGAAGAAATATGATCATCAAAAATTAAGTCTTGAAGCAGTGGGATAGCCAAGAGGTATTTGCAATTTTAAGAGCTTGAAGATTTTCCTTGAGCTAAAGTAATTTGGACAACCATAATCAATATTGTTACAGCTATAAATGGCATGTTTTTTGCCCCTACTCTTCTTCAATCTTGGCTCTTTTTAATAGACCATGTGGGCTACAATTCCAATGATTATTCAACATGTAGTAGATCAATCAGATGCCTTCGATGCCAAGGAATAAATGCAAAGAGACTGGGCTAAATATGCCTAGATCAGCTATAGAGAGTAGGTCAAGGATAGAAAACATGCACCAAATTTCATGCCGATTTTAGGTGCCTATTTGTTGCCCATTCTTATCTATCTTCCTCCTGTGTAGGGCTTGTTTATGGGCAGCAAAGTCTCGGGTATTGTTGGGGTTTGGATGCAAGAAGGAGAAGATGAGCACATTGAATATGTCTCAAGTTCACTAATTTACATAGGTTATGGGCTAGATGACATGCTGAAAATTGGTGTCTTTTGTTGTTCACATAGGCTGCCCCTGTTGATCGTCAATGTCTACTTTCTCCTCCTCCTTGCTCTCCTCTCTTCAAATTGATGATTATGGGACCACTATAGTAGCAAGAGGGATCGAGGGCTAAACAAGAGAGGGCTAGAGAGAAAAGCAAGAAAAGGTGCAAAATAGGTTGAGAGAAGGATGAAATCAAGTGCGTACTATATCCTTCTTCCCCATGATTGCATTTGGCAAAAGAAATACCCTTTACTTTGTCTATTAAACCTATTAAAAAGCATATATGATTTTCCCCTTCTAAGGCTTGCTTACTTTTGTCTATATGCTTATGCTTTTCTACCTTTTCTCCTATTTCTTACTTCTCCTTTTAATTTATTTCCCCATCATAATGAACCGGTTATAGGAGTTATGACGGGCACTTGTACACTAGGATTTTTTCCCACTAAGTTAAGGATGCAACAATTTTGCTTGAATTCTTGCTTGTCTCATTCAATATAGATATTATCTTTTCCATCAAGTACTCGTGAGATTTACTAATTAAATTGAGTTAAAGAACGCATTCATTCATTCTACTACCCCATTTAATCATTCCTTCATTTCATGATAATAAGTTATGCATCTTGATGGTCTTACACCTATGAATGCGACATCCAAACTTAAAGAATAACAATTTCCTTTTTAAATATGTAAATAGAACTCCTAACTATCGTGCACATATGAAGGACTAGTGATCTTTACTAATACAAGGAAATAAGGGCTAAAAGTTAAGGGTTACCAATAATCATACTTTAACCATTCTCCATGAAAAACTCAAACATCTCACAAAATCAAATTTAAAATAAAGTAAAACTTAGCCAAGATATTATGTGCTTGGTAAGAAAAGCAAAGACTTTAACAACTTTGATATGAGAACATGTTCAACATTCAAGCTAGTCTAAGCTAATGGATAACATTAGATATGATGTCCACCACCACTTTCCACCTTCTTATGTTCAAGAGATAAGCTCAATCCCTTTTTCCCTATATGCATGGCTTATTTTTCATCAAGCTATCATTAGTCATTAGGGAAGAATTGGACTCACATTTGGGTCATTGAGTTTTAGCAAGAGAAAGCCTTTCAATCAATAAGGAGAGAGCTAGTGTTATAATAAAAATGGGATTTGTTATTTTCTAAATATCTTATCTCATTCTTACAATTTTCTAACCTAAACTTGTAAGGTATTTCTAGGGATAAATTTGTTGAGGCACAAAAAGAATGAGGCTCATACTATTCAAGATGCTAGATAGTAACTTCTTTTATCAAACTCGTACACCCTTCCGTTTTTCCTATCATTTTCATAGAATTCTCAGTTATTACGCCAAAATGCACTCCCTCCATTCTAGTATCCCTTTCTTTTTCTTGAAACTCTTGAGTATTAAATGGAGTGTCTCTCATCCCAATTTTTTGCATGTGATTCACTCTCGTCAATTATACTTTTCATTCAATGTTTTCTTTTTCTTACTTTTCTATTTCAATGCAAACTATATACTTTAGATAGACATGACAAAAGGTGGATTCCATGAGGGGGGACTTGGGTCAACACAACATGAAGAGAGCTCCCCAAGATTTTGGGAGGGTTCCCCCTCGTACTCTACAAGCCCAAGGCCCTCTCACATTGTGCTAGCCTAAAGCCAACAAAATGGAAGGGGGAGACCATCTTTGTGCTTGAAAAGGTCTTATCACATTGTGTTGGTCTCATCACCACCCTATTTCTTCATAAATTTATCTTCAAATGTCTATTTTTAGCCATTTTTGGCACCCCATGGAGCTTTTGACCCTTTCAAATACAAAAATCAATTGATAGCACCAAAATAAACATTTTGGGTGTAGAATTAAACAAAATCAAGATTGTTGTTGCATCCATAATGTCCCAAAACCTGTATTTGGGATTTAAAAATACTCAAAATGAACAATAGGAGACTAAGATATGAGGAAATGGAAAATATGCCTTGCAGGACTGACATAATGTGAGCCCTCCCCCCCCTTCCCCCCAAAACCAATTTTGATGAGGCTCCCTTGCATTGTGCCATTTCTTCTGGGTGGATATTTTAGATGGAGAAGTCGATAAAATTAATGGTGCGATTACATTTAGAATGGCTCAGAACCCTCATCTAGGGTCCAAAAGTGTTCAAAATGGACACGAGAAGGCCAAAATATGAAGAATTAGAAAAGACACCCAAGTTTTTGGTGGGGGGCCATCACGTAGTGTGGGTCCTCTTGGGTGCCTTTTTTCTTCATGATTAATTAGTACATTAGATTTGTGCCATTATTCCTTCATTGCTTGTCTCTTTAAATGTTGGATTAGTTTATTTTGGATTGATGGAGTGAACTCTACATATGTTCACTAAAATAATTTCTCTAGAATATTAGCATCTCCACTCCATTGCATCTCCTATGACCTAGTAATATGAATGAGTTTGATACCATGGTTTCTCCATCCCTTGAGTTGACCAAATTGATATATTATTATGTTCTTTCGAACGCTAGGGGATATGATTGTATTTGTTGTGTTGTCAAAGAATTCAATACATTTTAAATTAGTAAGTCGCTTTGAAATCCAAGGTTAAACTAGTTAAGTACATGACAATCTTTTTTTGATGCAAATAACCTTTTGTATAAGCAAAACTCCAAAATATAAGATTTTTGGTCTTAAAGGATTACTTTGATAAACCCAATAATATTCTAAGTATGCATTTGGACATCTTTTATTGAATGGATAGACCTGTTCTAAAAAATCCATGGTTAATTTCAATAAAGCAAATGAACATTACTTGAGATATAGAAATAAGAAGCATCAAAATTGTGTTTAGAGAATATCTTACTTTATTGCATGCATTCTCTTCTTTATACCGCCCTATTGCAACTTTATGTCCTGCATATCTCAAAGCTTTTTGTTACATTACAAAATCCTAATATTTATTTAGAAGTAGAAGACTAAAGATAAGGTTTGCTTTTCTTACAAGGAATTGTTCTTATGATCAAGATTGTTGTGAAAATAATGTACGTCTCACTTATGCCTCTATAATATAGATTTGACCATCTCGTAAACCCTATGTATAAATCAAGCTTGGTATGGAGGTGATACACATCTCTCTTGTACCTCTTTGATGATGATTAGGTCATGTCAATCTCCATCTATGATGTTGATTCAACCAAAACCATCCTCACAAGCTTCTTTATATTATTTGAAGTTGGTTATAAGAAGTGAGAATGCCTCAAATGAGAATGTGTCAAAATATAACATAACAAAACATAGCTCAATCCTTAGTGTAGTATTTCCTCTTAATTTTTGATGAAAAGGAAGTGCACCATTATTTCAAATAGATCTAGATGCGAGCCATCAAATTCTGAGTACTCACTAGTCTATTTTGTGTGTACTGAACTTTAGACTCTTAATTAATGACAATTGACAACTTGAAAGCTTTGACTGATTTATGCATTTTGAAGAAAAGAAAAAATTCATGAAACTAAATTTTATGTTATTTAATAATTTTTGAATTACCTCTCTCTATGTTGAGATGGAATTTCTTACAAGGCCTAAACTTGAGTCCAAATCTCCCCTAATGCCTACTTAATCATTGTTGAGTCCCGCCTTAACTACTATTCATATACTAACCCTAGATAGAATAGTGTTATAAAATGAAGCTTGATTGATTCATAAGCCCAAAAAACTTCTCCATGAGCCCAATAATATTCTAAGCCCAATAATATTCTAAGTATGCATTTGGGTATTTTGTATTAAATGGATAGACATGTTCTAAAAAATCCATGGTTAATTTCAATCAAGCAAATGAAAATTACTTGAGATATAGAAATAAGAAGCATCAAAATCATGTTTAGAGAATATCTTACTTTATTGCATGCATTATCTTCTTTATATCACCCTATTGCAACTTCATCTCCTGCATATCTCAAAACTTTTTGTTACATTACAAAATCCTAATATTTATTTACAAGTAGAAGACTAGAGATAAGGTTTGCTTGTCTTACAAGGAATTGTTCTTATGATCAAGATTGTTGTGAAAATAATGTACGTCTCACTTATGTCTCTATAATATAGATTTGACCATCTCCTAAACCCTATGTATAAATCAAGCTTGGTGTGGAGGTGATACACATCTCTCTTGTACCTCTTTGATGATGATTAGGCCATGTCAATCTCCATCTATGACGTTGATTCAACCAGAACCATCCTCACAAGCTTCTCTATATTATTTGAAGTTGGTTATAAGAAGTGAGAATGCCTCAAATGAGAATGTGTCAAAACATAACATAATAAAACATAGCTCGATCCTTAGTGTAGTATTTCCTCTCAATTTTTGATGAAAAGGAAGTGCACCATTATTTCAAATTGATCTAGATGCAAGCCATCAAATTCTGAGTACTCACTAGTCTATTTTGTGTGTACTGAACTTTAGACTCTTAATTAATGACAATTGACAACTTGAAAGCTTTGACTGATTTATGCATTTTGAAGAAAAGAAAAAAAAATCATTAAAATAAATTTTATGTTAGTTAGTAATTTTTGAATTACCTCTCTCTATGTTGAGATGGAATTTCTTACAAGGCCTAAACTTGAGTCCAAATCTCCCCTAGGCATATCATTGTTGAGTCCCGCCTTAACTACTATTCATATACTCACCCTAGATAGAATAGTGTTATAAAATGAAGCTTGATTGATTCATAAGTCCAAAAAACTTCTCCATGAATAAAGGGATGTCTTTCTATAAGAGTAGTCTTAAGACATCTTCATCATTTCCTCTTATTGTATGCCGTTGAACTTGTCAAAATTTACCTAAGGCTCTATTTTAAATTTAGGTTCTATACATGATTAGTTGACGAAGGTCAATTATATTGGTCATGGACCTACTGGTAGTGCCATGAGTGTAGGGTAATTGAATTTGATCCTAAAAACTAAGTTATTTCGAAATCTATTTTAATTTCCCCCTTCTAGTAAATGTACCCTTGATGGTCAAGGCGAAAGGCTTGCAAAATCAAAGTTCTAATTTATACAACTTTGAAATGTAGATAGGAAGAAATGGGGAAGAATAAATAAAAACTTATAAGCATGCCACCATGATGCACATTTTCATGGGAGAAAATTGATTGTCTCATTGGTATAGTAGTAACATTGACATAAAGAGTTTGTGTGTGTGTGTGTGTGTGTGTGTGTGTGTGTGTGTGTGTGTGTGTGTGTGTGTGTGTGTGTGTGTGTGTGTGTGTGTGTGTGTGTGTGTGTGTGTGTGTGTGTGTGTGTGTGTGTGTGTGTGTGTGTGTGTGTGTGTGTGTGTGTGTGTGTGTGTGTGTGTCGCGCGCGCGCGCGCGTGCGTGCACGCACACCATGTCATATCATACTTGGTATCTCTTTTCCTATCATGCAAGAAAAAATTGCTTTCTATAGGTATAAGCAAATGGGAAGATAGTAGATGAAGGCATAATCTTTGGTTAAAGGCTCTATCTTCTCCCCATTTCTCTCTTACTAACAAGCTCTTGGACCATCATACTACTCAATTCCTATCCATAGCCTCTTTAATTTGAGAGTAGATTTTCTCTTAGTAAATTCGATACAAAATCTAATGAGGTCAAGATCTAAGCTACGCATAGATGCATTAATTATCTTGAGAAAACTAGGACTATGACTAGACATTATGTTGCTAACAAAACCCAAAGCACTAGCTCTTATTGCAATAAAGCAAGCAAAGATACCAATTTTTCCATTATGGCTATCATAATAAGGCTCTCCATGACCATGGCCCCACTTTAAGATCCTTTGGACACTTGTATCCATTAGAAAGACAAATCTTAAACCAAGCCATTTTTATTGAAAAGGTTGTATCACTCACATTTGTCATAAGAACAACTTTTCTATGCAACAATCTTAATTTCTATTATCAAGCCCACATACACATAGCTAGCACCCTCCACCCCCAATGTTCCATAAAGGACTAAAGCATGATTTCCAAGACAAAAGAGATAACAACATCCTAAAACAAGGTAGAAGTGATGAATACTTTGCAAGCTAGAGTCTCTAAATAAAATGTATATACCCTAGCAAGGCTAGTGAAGATAGCGCTGACTAGTCGCTTAGCTCCTCTCCATGAGCAACATTGTTTGAATGCCATGGAACACATGCACATAGTTGATTGGATGGTATTTTGAGTCTAGCTCACAACAATGTGCAAGGCCATTATCCAACTGTGATCATCCTAAGTTTCTTAAGCCATGGGTCTCCTAACAATAACCAAACACCCATCTAAGAAAATTCACTTTGTAAAAGCAATCAAAGGCAAGAGTGACTCATATCGCATATGGTTCAACATTTAAGGGGAAGTTGAGCACTGACTCTTCTACTATAATGCAGTCACACATTTAGCCCCCTAAAATGGTGAAAGCTAGGGTTCTAATCCTTGCATCATGTTTGGCCATATTATGAAATTTTATTAAAAATACATTTGATTAATTAGGTCTACTCTTCCATAGAACACACTTATCAGAGGTAGTGCTCTCTTGCTTTCCAATGCACACACCCAAGGTCTCCCCAAAGTATGCTTTGGTTATATTATAGTCCTAATGCATGATGTGAACATATATAATCAACTTTCTTAATTAGCCCATCCCACTAGTTCTTTCATGTACTATTAAAAATTTAGATAAAAATAGCAAAAACATTTCTTTTGGAAAATATTTTCTAATACATTTTTTGTAGCTTGTATAGCTTTGCCCCCTCCCCATCCCTTTAGGGCTCTTCATCCAATTCCTTTTACACTGTATTCTTGTTTAGATTTGGGCCTTTTAACATCCTAAAGAGACTTAAGGATGCAAGTTGAGTGAAGTCAATCAAGAAAGCAAGCCAAGTCAAGAAATAAAGAAATTAAGAAAGCAAGCCAAATCAAGAAAGAAAGCAAGCTTATGATAAGAAATTAAGCTTTTTCCACAACACAAACAAGCTTAGGTTGTATGCCAGTCAAGAACATGTAAGCACATCAAGGAGACAAGCATAAGTGAAGGTTGGGTTAAGTAGATAATCTTACTTTAGTTAACATCGATAGGCAATATTAAGTTGGGAGTAGATCAACAAAGCCTAAGTTGCAGATTAAGTAGGCAATCTTACCTCCTAATCAAGTAGATTGATTGAAAGGACTTTAGTGTAGGTACGCTTGATTGTTTGGATGTCGAAGTGAATGAACAGGTAGAGTAGTCTACTTACCTCCTAATCAAGTAGATTGATTGAAAGGACTTTAGTGTAGGTACGCTTGATTGTTTGGATGTCGAAGTGAATGAACAGGTAGAGTAGTCTACTTACCTCCTAATCAAGTAGACAATCTTACCTCCTAATCAAGTAGATGGATTGAAAGGACTTTAGTGCAGGTACGCTTGATTGTTTGGATGTCGAAGTGAATGAACAGAGGTAGAGTAGTCTACTTACCTCCTAATCAAGTAGATGGATTGAAAGGACTTTAGTGTAGGTACGCTTGATTGTTTGGATGTCGAAGTGAATGAACAGGTAGAGTAGTCTACTTGGATAAGAGATTAGAGTATTTTTGTTAGTTTTAGGTAACCAAATTGGTCAATAAACCTAAGAAACCAACCAAATTGGGCAATCAACAAGGTATGCCAAGCAGGTTAAGCTTTGGGTAAGCAAACTTGTAGCTTTATGTAAATAAGCTTGCTTGATCGAGTGCTAACTAGTCTAGGTTGTAGACTTGTGAAGCACATATGGATTGACCCAAGTAGGTTGCATTTGTTGTTACTAGGTAGGCTTGGTGAGCTCAAATATACGATTCTCCATCTTATGGAACTTGGTAGGGAACCTTTTCTAGCCATAGATAAGCTTGAATAAAGGTAAGTTCAAGTGGTGGACTAGTCATAGACTAGATGTAGGCTTGGGTTACTACAACTAGGATACATGGCATATTAACTCTGTTTGGTTTTCTATATTGTTCACATGTTGTTTGCTATGTTCTATATGTCTTTTTGATTGTTTTTTATATGTTCTATATATGTCTCTTTGGTTTTTTATATTATTGAGAGGTGGAGGTTATGAAAGATTGAATTTGAGTATAGTTGGATATGTATTGAAATGTTTTTGATAGGTTAAAATGGATTTGGTTGGAGCTGTGTGGTTTTGTTGTGTTCTGTTGATCCTATGTGGTGTTTTGTGAGCTTCTATATGTCTTCTATTAGTCTTTGAATGCTTTTGTATATGTTCCCTTGGATGGGTTTGTAGCTTGAGAAATCTTTCCAACCTTGGAAAGAGAAGAATACAAGCTCAAAGAAGCTAGTTTGAATGAAGAAGCAATAATTGAAGCCTAGAGTAAAGACTTAGTGTCACTTGTCTATTGTGAAGAGACATTGTAGTGTCTTTGGTGACTCTTGGGATAATTCATACCCCTTGGAGGATATCCCCATGCCCAAGAGAGGGTTTTGGGCATTCATTATATGGTATTCTGATGTGTGAGTGATTGAGAGATATTGAGTGAAAGTTAGTCATTCCAAAGGCTCAAATCTTATATATGAGAGATTATGAGAGCAAAAGACATGGATTCATTTGGGAAAGAGATAATATGCACTTTATGTGATTTATTCCTTTCATATGATGGTGTATATGAGTTCTTATTGTCTTGTCATTATGAAGACATTGTGATATTCTATTGAAGATAATTCCATGGGAGATTATGTCTATGATGCTTTGTGAAGATGTTCTTATTGTTCATATTGTTATATTTGTATGGTGCTAAAAAGAGATGAATAATATGCTTGTTGATGCTACAATATAGATTTTCTTATAGTTATTTTCCCATATTATTGGTGTTCTCCAAAGAGCTCCATTAAGGATAGGTGATCTTGCTAAGTCATAGGCTAGCCTAGATATTGGCAGACTTATTACTAATGTGGCAAGGCAAGGTGGCCTTAAGTAAGTATGATGGGATAGATAGAGAGACAAAACAGACTGTTTAGCTCCATTGACCTATAAACACAGAGAGAAAGTAGGAGAGAGGTAGACATACAAAGAGAAATAACATACATATATTGATTTTTTTGTTTGTAGAGGTTGCTACTACACTTATCTCAATATGAGCCATCATATGATAAATGAGAATATATGCCATTTCATGGCAATTAGCTCCTAACATAAAGATTCAACATGTTGTGATCATTGCTCCTTATATTTGTGCAGTTGCCTTCACTCATTATCGCATGCCAGACATCGTTGTTCAACCCCTTCATTCACAAGGATGGCTTCTTAAGGCCTCCTTCTAACATGACCTCTTGACCATCTTCACCCAGCCTTGCACTAGGACTTAATGACAAGGCCTACCTCTAGGTTTTGACATCTACCACTCTGGATCAAGCTCTTATCCCCTTGCCCCCCATTGAGACTCCAGTTCTCACACATCAATATCATACCTCACCAAGCCAACCTCGATTTGGCTATAGGTGGATATATATATTCATTTATGTCATTAGAATTCATAGTTTCTTGTGTAGAATTAGTCATGTCACTTGTATTCATATCATTTGGATTTATATATATTCATTTGTGGTTACTAGGTCACTTGTATTTTCATACTATTTCCATTCACTATCTTTGTTGTTCTATAAAATGTTCAAGTACCTCATTTGAATTCGTTATAATGCTACTTTTATTTGCATGTATGTCTAGGATTCTATGCATGTTTGAATAGCAATTCATGTCCGGTAGGATAATAGACATGGATAGTAGGGATTCGGCCCCTAGAGAGGCTTTGTAATCATTGGTATATGCATTGATATGATCTTTTGTAATAATCCAAATAGATGCTAGTGTAACAATTAAAGTATTTCAATGCTTATACCAATGTATATTTTGGCACCTGTACTAAAAAACTCATCATAAACTTATGCCTAACCTTTTAAACATTTTTTGTGCATTTTTGTTGGAGATTTTGGCGGTATACCCTTCATATGCTATAGTGTTTTTATTTCCCCACCAAAAAAACCATCTTTTAGATGCCCTCAAATCTTTACTTCTCTAAATATACAAACACTTCAACTTGGCATCCTCTCAACATCAATCAATGTGAACACCTCCAAGTTAGACCCTTTGCCAAGTTCACCTCTTTCACTTCCTTCTTGACCATCACGTTGGCCTCCTTTAATATCTTGATTTGATTGCTACCTTCTCCCTTGGTTTATTGCAATATTTCACCTTCTCAAAAACCTTCAAGGCTCCCAAGATAGCTTGGCCACCTCAAAATGGCCCTCTTCCTACTTTTGTGTTTGTCAAAGCAACCAACCATGACATTGATGTCATGGTGGAGACTATATTGGCCTTTGCCTTTTGCATTGCCATCTTTCATAGCTCATCAAGCTTTGTTTTTGTTTTCTAAAGCTTTTTAGATATTTAATTAAGGCTTATAAATAAGATTAAACCCCCATCATATCCTTCAAAACTCCCAACTAAGGCTCTTAATACTTAGTCCATCTGAACTTTAGTTGTGTATCGAGGCACATCATATAACCTTATCCTCCATGCCAATGTGATAAACTTAGGATACCCATACGATAGCTCAATACAACATATCCTTGTTTGAGATATTGGATAACTATGTGATAAATTCATGGTGCTCTTACGATAGCTCAATACAATGTATCCTTGTTCGAGGTATCAGATCATTAAGCCAACTTAATGCTTCGTTATTGGTGGGTAGACTAGGGGGAGGGGCGACAAATGCTTCTTAGCATCCCACCCAAAATCTTTGAAATTAAAGGAGACTTTGATTTGACTAGCTTTAGACCTAGAGGGACCCATCTATTCATTCTTTCCATAATAAATTTAGCTCAAAGTCGTTAAAACTTATTATAGTTCGAAATTTATCAATACTAAAGGGCTACAAAACTACTACATGCAAACTATAGATTCAATTTAGAAATTACAAAAATCTACCATGAAAATTCTTAAGAGACTACATTAAACTCAAAGAAACACTACATAAATGGTAGAATAATACACAAAGATTAGAGAACAACAAAATGCTTTTGTTCCAAATCATTTTCCTCATCAAGAACAACACTTTTGAGTATAGTTGACACTAGTAATAACCATTAACTTCCTAATCTCATGATGTCTTAAGGACATTCACATATAGTAAGACCAAGACTAAAGTACTAACAGTAATTCCAAGCCCAAATCCTAGCACAACCCATTAGTTGATTGGCCACAATCTAGGCTCAAACACTATTATGAGATGAAATGCCTTATACAAACACAAGTGCTGTAAAGAACACCGGTATGCCCCATTATAGGCCTTTCACTCAATATTATGAGCCACACTAAGCAATTGTGGATAGAGTCTCTCTAGGACACACACAATCCTTTGCTATAGTTACATAACAACTTCTAAAGCCAACTATGGCAAAATAGTAGGCATGTATAAAATGAAGTGGACATATGTAGAATAAAACATAGAAATTATAAAAAGGCTTCACGAGTTGGATAATTCATGAATAACAATTTGCCCTTTTGAATTGGAAATCGTAGGGATCATTTGATTGCCTTGCTAAATGGCCTACTCTTCTCTCATAGAAAGATCCTCTATATGTGAAAGTGTAGAAGCCACATCCATCCCACAGAATTTGTCGACTCTCATTCACGAATCTTAACTTGCTTATCAATGTTGGGTAAGATATCCACAATATTTGAATGGTTACCATCCATGGACTTTCGCACTACATGCTCAGTGTTTTCCTTTGCCTCTTGCAAGGTAGACATCATTTACAAAAATCTATCATATTCCAACTCCATTCTAACAACTCTTTTCTACAACTTCACCTTTCATTCAACAATGTGATTCTCCAAAATTTTTGGCATAAATGCCTATTGCAAAACACCATATGGCCACACAAGAACCTAAGGCATCCTTCTTGCAATTGATTGCCATTGATCTGCCATGTGCTTTGTGACTTTCTTGCATAACACAATCTTGCAACTCCTGCAAGGTTATCTTGATTATTTGATACATTTGCACAAAATTCTCTATTGCACTAACATTAGGCACATATCTTGGTCATAAGCTTGTCATAAAGTGTGCTAACCAAATTTGGCACTGCATTAATTTCAACAAACCATAATATGTCATAGGTATCACGAGTAATTATATCAATCTTTATGAACAAAGGAAACCTTTCCATAAACAATCGAATATGGTGCTTCCTCAAAGGATCCACTGTCCGTAACATGTTTTGATTTTTAGTTCCTCTTGGCTTTGCCAAATTCAATTGATGGCCTCTTTAGTACACCACCAATGCTTCACATTATCATTGAAATCAACACAAAAGACTTCAGCTGCTACTAGGGCTAGAGCAAATTACAACTTACCCCCAACCTTACCTATCTTTCTAATAGCATCCATTTGGGCAAAGACATGCCCATTACTTGTCCATTCTTCCCATGGTAATTTAGCATAGTACAATAGCCCAATTTGCATGAGCCAAGCTCAAGTATTGGCATCTTGGGAATCTAAGTGCAAAGTACAAAATAGGAAAGGAGTGATATCACCGAGAGAAGATTGGCTTCACGTTGTAGAACCAGGTGTGGCCATATCATCATGTTTATTGACAAGTGGTGGTGGACTGCAACTCCAATCAAAGTCATCCACATCATCATCCTACAATGGTGGTACAAATCAAAGGGATATATCACTGCCACTTTGGTGAGGGCATTAGACCATTAAGTCAAGTCATGGAGTATGCGGAACAAAAACATATAGGGTTGTTCTCGCTTAAGCTCAAACAACATAGAGAAACCCTCTTAAGATAGAGGAGAGTAGCACCTCCAAATCCACCAAGACAAAGGGTGCTCACAAACTTCCTCACCACAATTCATACCAAAGCCCCATCCCCAACCTTGATGATGGACTCTCAACCACAACCCTATGCTAGGCAAGGCATCCTCAACCCCGAAGACAACCTTAATGCCCCCATTCTAACGAATTCGAGTGATTATCACTAGCTGTAGGAGATACATATCAAGACACTTCACTCATCCTGCATTGCAATAAATGCTCTAGCATCCTAGCAGGCAGCACCTTTTTGGTTCTATCTGCACTTGGTTAAATAGTGTTACATGCATTTGGTTCTTTTCGCACGAATCTCAAGTAGTCACATGCCTTTTGTTTTGAGAGAATGTTTAAGCGGTGTAAACGTAATTGCTCCTTGTATCGATTGCTCACGTGGCTGCAATGAACAGTATTCTTGTCCTATTCATCTATTGAGAGAAGAAAGCTGCAGAACCACCCTCTCTCTCTCTCTCTCTCTCTCTCATGTGCGATCTATTTCTGGTGCACTCATTTGGAAGGGAGGGACGAACTAATCTTTTGAACGTCTCAAAGCTTCATTAACCCTGACAAAGCACACAAATGAGCCATGATTGGCTTCAACGCGCACTCTTGCTGCAACTACATGATCAATGACGCTCCGCGGCTCGTCCCAAAACCTGGCAAGCCCATATATGCCATGACAGAGTCACCCATAATATGTCCTTTGCTTCTCTTGCAATTGCTCCAGCTCATTCAGCCTTGCCTCCCAATCAAGTCACTCACCACACTATCCACCACCTCTGGGTCCCTTTCCATTGGAATCTGTTACCCTATGCTCCCACTCCATAACAGGCTTTGCTTAAGTCGATTATCCCTTTATCCCGTTCCCCAATTAATCATGTTCTTCCATTTCTTCCAACTTTCTTAGCCCATACAGTTTCCTTGCCTTAAAGATACCGTACCAATTGGTCCCTTCTTAATTCTAGCCAAAACATCATTACATCTCCTTTTAGTTTAAAAGAATAACCACGTCTCTGATGTTTGCTTGGGGTTTGACAAAATATGCCAAAACAATATTATTGGCATATTTGGAAACTGACTGAAAAATTAAATATTTCAGGCGTACAGGACACATTGTTCGACAAGCATGGACAATTTTAAACCTTCATAATATTATGTATAGTAAAGATCTTTGGGTAAGCTTGACTAATTGCTCTTATGAAGTATTTCATATTTAAAAATTTGCAAATCCTTCCTTTAGACAGGCCCGGGTGGTTGCATCACCTTGTCGATATAATCTAACGGTCTTGGCATTCAGAAAAAAGTGGGCAAGCTCATTCATTGTCTTTCGCAGCTTTGTTCATTAGAAAGAGCAAAGCCACTCCACAATGGCAGGGAGGGGATACATTAGGCCTAGCAAAGATAGCAATGGAACCTCTGTGTCGTAGATTTTTGTAACGAAAGAATAAGAGAAACGAGCAGATGCCAATCAGTCCAGTTTGGAATAGTGTAATCATGAATAATGGTAAAGGCTTCAATAAATCGGAACATGTTTAGGTTCTTACAGGGAAGATCCTGTAGTCACTCCCCGTATTTTCTCATCCAGCGTAATGGATCCTCTTATAATTTATCCGCTAGTTTTAGAAGCCGTTTTGTCTTTGCCAATGACGTCCATGAATCTGAAATGCAAAGAAAGAATGCCATTGATATGACTTTGCCTTGTCTCAGGAAAGGCAAATCAAAGAAGAGACACAATTTGAATTGGGGAGGCCCCCAACCATCCCATTCAAGGAGCACGCATCTTCAAGGTATCTCAGTCAAAAAGTGCATCAATTTGAAGTGGTGAGATCCCCAACCATCCCATTCAAGAAGTGCATCTTCAAGGTATCTCTGTCAAAAAGTGCACCTTTAAGGTGTTCTTAATACAGCTCCCATGGCTGGTACTAGTGTCCTCTGCAAAATGTTTTAGCAGCGTCAGGTTTGTACACCTCAGACAACATTGTAACAAACGACATACTTTACACTTAACATGATAAAGTTAACATGCTAGGATCCCACCTTCAGGAATGGAGAACAAAATTCGGGATAGTTGGACATATAGAACCCTTAACAAATGCAACTATCACCAACAGGACACATAAGAAAGTTGTAAATACAGAACTACTGGGCACTTCTAAGCGTGAGATTTGGTCAAAGCACTATTATTGAATTCACCACATTTAGCAAAGATAAAAGAAAAATTTTCTGATTTCCATGTAAGGCCGCTATATTGTCAAAGATTTACACCACAATGGTCAGATGGAAGCTACATGCCTCAGAACTAACACATCCTGCTTCATATCCCAGGTAAGTAAAGGGACCTGCCTTCAAAATTGCACTCTTGCAACATATGCACAAGTTTGCATTGACAAAGAGATCATTAGCACATCCTTTATTTCAAGGTGATAAGTAAAATTCTCTACTCATCCTCCTGTGCATCAGCAAAGCCAAATGAACCACAGAATGATCTATAAGCTGCAAGTAAATTCCCTTCATGTACTTTAGTAGCATGTGGCACCGTATGCAACAAGATATGCATCCAGTGATAATTAACCTCGTCGTTCTCTTGTTTACAACCCCAAAACTTTGGGTCAACATGCATGCCGCTGCATGCAATGGAGATTTACATGCATTCCATGGTCTCATTCAAAGATTGTGGGACCCCTCATCTTGCTCCTCATGTGGCACTAACTCCTCAAGCCTCTCACTTTAGGCTACTCAGAATTAGCCCTGAACTTAATCTCATACTTTTGTCTAATTCATCTGATTCTCAGAAAGTCTATAAGAGGGCATTGCCACGCTTATACCTAACATCTCACATTCAGCAGTAGCTTTCTACCTCTTCTTGCCATTACCATTGCTGCCATCATCATTATCTTGCTGCCACCCTTCCCTCTCTCCATCATCATTTGGGTCTAGATGCCACTGCCCAGCTGTCTTTGGCCCCTTCCCCCCAATCACCAGCCTTACTCTGCTGCTGTCCCATCACTCATGGCTGTGTTTTCACCAGCACATGCTGCCTGCCCCCATCATCAGCTCAACCGAGCAGCTGGAGGCCGCACTTGCCACTAGCCTACTTGATATCAGATCATCGGTGGCTTACTTCGACAAATGGGTTGACAGTAGGAACAACTCCACTCTCAGGGATGGCATTACCATCATCATCTCTTTCCCATGCCTTGAGCCGCATAGTAACATGGGACAGGTTTTGGGAATGGGGATAAGGATTGCCATCCCTTGTCACCATGAAAGGGGGCTCTCACATGGGAATAAGGATAGGACAATACAAGGACAAGATGGGGCTAGGATGAGAAGCTAGAAAATGGCTATACCATGTTACTATGTCGAGAAGTGCTTTAACCATTTCTTGCCTAAGATCAAAAGCATCTTCAGCAACATTATTCAAATGGATAGGACCTTTGCTAACACAATTTCGAAGGGCTCCCCCAATACTCATCCATTAGAGTCATTGTCCCTACTAAATCTATTGACACCTTTCCTTGGACCATCAAGATTCCATCCGTTGTTGGAGGCGGCCTTTACAACCAGCACCCTACGCAAGCCTCCCTTGGTAGTGCTTTGCTTGCACAATCATGGGTCATCTTGTGGCAAATTGCCCCCATATACAGCAATGATGAACCTCTCTTCAAGATGAGGGTGCCAATTGGGGGGGGGATTGAAGAAATACCCTAAGGAAAAAACAGAAATGAAAGTGTATGACAAAGCATAAACTCAAAAGAACACAATTAGAGTTAGGGTAGCTCAAAATGAACATGGTGGAATCTGAATGCATGACTGAATATTGAATACACGATGCTCATGCAGCAAACAAACCGTGTAGGAATGAAAACTATATCTTGAACTCTCGTGCCTTGAGGATTGAGATAGAGGTGCTGAGCGAGAGAGTGTGTCGTACTCCTGATGGATCTTGAAACGCAGCAAAGGCAGCCTCCGAGAGTCAGCAAATGCAAGTATGGAAGTTGGATCTGATCCAGAAAAAAATTGTGAAGACAGTGCAAAATAGCAAACACAAATAGAGCAATGCCTGATAATAGAGTGGGAGGTGCAAACCAAGCTGTCTGGGCAAGGCAACAAGTGGAGACTGAAGGCAACTGTGCAGGGGGTGATGGCAACAACTGGAGGAGAGAGAGAAACTCAGCAGATGCAAATGTCTGGCTGATGGTGATATTATGTGGAAGATGGCAACAGCTCCACAAGGTGATGACAGCAACAAGTGCAAGCACCAGTGATTAGGCAAGCTCCTGATGATGGCGATAGCCAGATGATAGAGACAGAGTGGAGCTCAAAGCCCTCGGCTGTTAGCTTTAAAAGAAACTGTCATGTGGTGCAGGCCACTAGGCTGTGCCTCCACAAGCAATCACTAAACCGATCTAAGAGTCAAAGACCTCAACTATGGTCGTTGTGAAGAAGACTGCTTGACCCAACTGGCAATGCTATTCAACGAATAATAAATTCACCCCAAGCTGGGAAACATAGTATACATCATCTAGCATAACGCGATCCGGGTCCTAGTCAATGGCAAAATTGATGCGATCATGTGCTTGAATCGTGACCGAGAAGTTGTTCCTAGCTCAAACATGCTCAATTGCAGGGGCTCGAGAAAAGGAAATGTCTGTGATGGGGTTCATGTGGTGGGTAGCTCCATTGTCCATAATCCAAGAAGTACTTAAAGTACTCAACTGTGAGAAGTGGGCTGATGTAGTTACCTCATGAGGATGCAACTTGCAAATGTACACAAGACTCATATCCTCAAATGTCTCTACAAAGACGATGTGGACCTTTGCAAACTAGTCAAACAAGCCCTTTGGCATTGAGAACGTAATCGATTGTGATTGTTGAACGATAGTAGCATGAGCTTGGCCTCGCTACTACCCCTACTGAGAGTTGCCACCACCTTGCCTCACCTATTGGGGTTGGTTGACCGAGGGATAGGGGTCTGAATCTTCACTTTAATGTTGTGCCTCGTGCCTTTGATCGACACTTATCATCAAAATGGCAAGCCTTCTAACAATATTGACAATATCGATTTTTCTTCAATACATTTTGCCACCCGAGATTTAGAGATGACTCGGACTTTCTTTCGATCTTAGTAGTTTGGTTTTGATTTTGATTTTGTTTTTTGTTTTTTATTGGAATTTTGATTTTGTTTATCCTTCCCTTGCTACCCCTTCTGAAAAGAAGCAACAAAAGCCCCCTCTGTAGAGATCAAACTGTAAAACTGATCGAACAACCAAGAGTAGCACATTAGCTAACACTCAAATTCAAAGAATGTAGGTATTGTGGATTGTGAGAACACTTGCTGCATAAAATGGAAATATTTCCTCGGCAGCTTGTTTAGAAATAATGTGACTTCATTGTCCGAGGACTTAGGAGTCCCCATGGTAGAGAACTTGGTGAGAAGATGCCGACACTCAACCAACTTCACTTTCAAGTCATCCCGGTTAACGATTTCAAAGTTTTGGAGCTCATGATCCAAATTAATACGACAGATCCTATCCTGAGCTTCATAGCAATCGGTCAAGTGTGCCCAATGCTCGAAGGCTAAGTCAAAATGATAAAGCTATGAATAAAATTCAGGTAAGAGGCCTTGCAATAGCTCAACAATAGCGGAGGCATTTTAAGCCTTCCATGAGCGGACAATCTCATATGGAACAAGTGCAAGATCAAGTTGGAATTCCAACCCTTGCTTAAGATCCCATAGGTCCTGGGAGTCAAGGACATGTCTCATCAGGTTTAATCAAGCAGTGAAGTTCAACCCATTAAAACGAGTCTTATCATTAAAGGCATGTTTGGCTGATGAGGACGAAAAATCATGAGATCAAATAAGTGAAATAGAAACGAGGTAGTGGAGCAAAATAAGAAGGGAGAGATGAGTAGGTAGAAATAGGTTGCTAATGCCCAATGGCTACCAATAGATGCACAGGTACTAGAACATGAATGTTTTCATGAAATGTTGGTGGATGTGGAGACACCAAGATATGTAAGCCCTGTACAACGATCGGTTGGGGCACAAGAAAATGACCGGAAGGCCCACTAGGTAATGCCATGGTGGCAAACTGTGGTACCAACTAATCCATACTCTGTGAGGGCTAGATAGCATTCCCAAGCCAAGAAAAACTCGAAAGAATAGGAATGGGAGGATGAACCTCCATCATGGAGACACCACCCGGTTGAGAAAACAAGGAGGTCTTAAAGGGCATGCCTCAAGGCAAAGGACTCCCCGGTGTGATATATGAAGACATGTAAGGTGTACTTAATGAAGATTAAAAGGAGAGTGCAATGGAACTAGTGGGTGAGATGGATGGGAGATTAAATGGATTTGTCATGTGTGTAGATGTGAGAAATATATTAGTCCTTTTGTCCATTAAATGCAAATGATGAAAAAGATGAATCACCAAAATCATATTGACCATGAGATGTAAAGCTAAAGGAAAATATAAAGGACCACTCACCATAGATTCTTGCAAATTTTATTTACCTTTTCTTGAGTGCAACTGGAAACCTATTCTCTTCAGAGCTAATGAACCAATACTTAGTTTGAAGAGTTCCTTCATGAGCATCTCTAATATCTTGTAGAAAAAGAGGAAGTAAAATCAAAAGATTGAGAAGTAGTAATTAGAGTGAATGAAGTGGAGAAGTGTGTGGAAAAGATTAAGATGATGGTGGCAAAGAGAAAAATGGTTTGTACTCCATGCCAATTTTCATGTCAGGATGGCCAGTCCTTTGTGGAGCTTCCATCCTTCTTGCAAAATCATTAGACTAGTGCATCGAATCTAAAGGGAAAAACTCAAATTTATCTTTAGTCTCCTATTGAGCTCAATACATGAGATTAAGATTGTATTCGGCTCATGAGATCTCGTAAGATCTATGGATTTCATAGTAATCCAATGACTCTCCCATATCAGATGGAGGAGTAAGCTGTGAAATCCACTCAGTTGGTATCTCAATGTGCTAGGTCCAAAAGCATCATGATGATGTGATAAAGATGTGTTTGAGGTCATCTTGCCCTCCTATTGTTCCTACTTCTTGCGAAGGGCAAATCAAAGGCCAAGGTTTTGTGGAAGATAACATTTTTGTGATACCATGTGAAAAACTACTCTAACACAAAAACATAAATGAAAGCATATAACAAAGTATAAACTTAAAAGAACATGGTTAGAGTTAGGAAAACTCAAAGACAATAAACACAATGGAATCTAAATGAATTACTAAATACTGAATATACAATGCTCATTCAGCAAACAAACTATACAGGAATGAAAAATATGCCCCCAACTCTCATGTCTCGAGGACCAAGGCCAAAGGTGCTAAGCGAGTGTATCATCGTACTCCTAGCAGATCCTCAAACGCAACAAAGGCAACCTACAAGAATCGAATACCAGCGCACGTAACTATGGAAGTTAGATCTCATGCAAACAGACAATGAAGACAATACAGAAATAGCAAACGCAAATGGAGCAATACCTAACAACAGTGTGGAAGGTGCAAACGCAAGCTGTCTAGGCAAGGTAACAAGTGGAGACTGAAGGCGACTGTGTAGGAGGTGATGGCAATACGTAGAGGAGAGAGAAACTCAACAAAGATAAATGTCTAGCTCATGGTGATAGTGTATGGAAGATAGCAACAACACGAAAAAGTGATGACACGAACAACTGCAAGCTCCAATGATATATGCAACAGTTTTGACAATGGCGACATCCAAATGATAGAGACAAACGCTAGAGTCAAGCACTTGATGATAGCAAATAACAAGGGAAAGCTCTGATGACTAAGATGTCCTCCGTGAAGGGGTGTGGGCAACAAAGATATAGCCCTTGAAACCTACAAAAACGAGATTGAGACTGAATGTAGGAGAGCCTGCCTATTTATAGAAAGTTTCAAGACCTCGTACCGTGCACCATTTTAAAACTCTCTCAAACCACGCATCAATTTAGGTTTTTCAGTAATTAACAATTTTTGGGACTGTTTAAGTGGCTAGTTCTGTTGATAGGGTGAGCCGCAGTTGAACAAGTGAGCAGGTGAGTGAGAGTGAGAGTCAGAGAGAGTGAGTGAGTGAGTAACAGAGAAAGAGAGAGAGTGAAAGTACGATTCGATTTGGGTGTGCCAACAATGTGTTGGTACACAAAGAATAAAATGTATTTATACTTAGGGCACGTAAGGGTGCATTCACATGTACAACTAAATAATGCACTTGTACTATACATGGAGGTGAAGACGGGCCTTTACCCATAGACATGCCGAGATCCTCTGCAAGTCTACTCAACCATATAGCTTCCTTAGAAGCTTCAGCTGATATGTATTCAGCTTTAGTAGTACTCAATGCTACAATGTTCTGCAATCTAGAACACCAAGAAACGACATGATCCAAGTCACCTGCCATGTCTGCATCACAATAACCTACGAGTGTCCAAGTCACCTGCCATGTCTACATCACAATAAGCCTGCAAACTAAGTGCACCCTGCCCATAGCAAATACACTTTCTTTGTGTACCCTTCAGGTATCAAAGACTACACTTGACAACTTCCCAATGTGGTTTGCCAAGATTCGACATAAACCTGCTAACAACTCCTACTACATGAGCAATGTATGGACGAGTAGCAACCATAGCATACATAAGAGAGCCACAAGCTGATGCATAAGGGACTCCCTTCATAGCATTGGCTTCCACGTCATCTTTTGGACTATTGGCTTTACTAAGCTTAAGGTATGGAGGTAAGGGCATCCCAAAAGGCATAGCTTCAACCATGCTAAATTTGTCCGGTATCTCTTCAATATACTTTTCTTGAGATAAAAACAACAATTTTTGCATTCTTTCCCTGTGAATCCTCGTGCCCAAAATATGCTCTACATTCCCCAAATCTTTCATGGAGAAGCTTGATTTCAACTATGATCTTTCAAAGCATCCAAGCTAGTCTTTCTTTTCCCAACTAGCACCATATCATCTACATACAAAATAAGTATGATAGGGCTGCCATCTGTATCCTTTTTCAAGTACAAACAATGATCTGTATGGTTGTGTGTGAATCCATGAGATAACATAAAAGTGTCAAACTTTTTGTACCACTGCCGTGGTGCTTGCTTCAGCCCATACAAGCTGTGTTTTAGTTTACACACCATCTGCTCTTTTCCAAGAAGAACTACATAGCCCTTAGGCTGTTTCATGTATATTTTCTCATCAATGTCACCATGCAAAAAAGTTGTTTTTACATCCATTTGGTACAGCTCTAAGTCCAATACAGCAAAAAGCACGCATAAAGTGGTGATCTTCACAACAAGTGAGAAGACCTCTTGGAAGTCAATCCCTTCTTTCTATTCATATCCTTTGGCAACTTGTACTTGGATTTCCCATCAACTGTCTAAAGGTATTTCTTCCTGGAATACAACCCTACGGATCTCCTCACTCTTTTCGGTTGTTTATGCATGCGATCTTCCCAGAAGATAACATCATCGCTGCGTACTACTTTCCTTTTCTCGGGATCACATAATCTATACCCCATTTCACCCTCGTCACCATATCCTAGGAAAATGCATTTACAAGACTTTAGCTTAAGTTTGCTGCGTTTTTCTTTACGAATGTGTATGACATCTGTGCATATTGGTCATAAATACAATGATCATAATGCTCAAAATCAGCATAACAAAGACAAGGCAAGTAACCCAAACAAGAAAGCACTTTCATTCCTCTTTGACTCATGTGTTCCAACCCGCCATGCCACAAAGAAACGCTTGGCTGCTTGATCACGGCAACAAAATGATTACTCACACTAGATACATGGAGAGGATACAAGGTATCACTTTTACAACCTCTGGCAATGACTCTAGATCCCTTACAGATATTCCATTTTCCATCACCAAAGGTGGTATGAAATCCATCGTCATCTAGCTGCCTTGTGCTAATCAAGCTCTTTTTGAGCTGAGGTACATGCCGTACATGCTAAAGTGTGAAGACAGAACCATGCTGTGTAATATTTCCGCACACTGCGTACCGTAAATATTAACTTCCCGCACGCCGTGTAAACCCTGTGCAAGGTTATCCCCTACATCGTATTATTGTGAGCATAATCCATACCGTGCACGCTCAAAAATGAGGCCTCCACATTGTAAATAAGAGGCCGAGGTTGAAGAACGTAAAAGCCGCGAGGGAACACCCTTTTTGAAGGGGCAATTTGGAGATTTTTAGGCAAAAAAAATTTTATTATTATCCCTTCCCCCAGCCGATGCATGGCTGGAGGAGAGGGAGTGTGGGGAGGAATGGCCAAGGAGGAGTAGATCAGATTGCATGAGGGGGAGTCCTCCACGTGTGTGGAGGCCCTCTTCCCCACCCCCCCCCCAAGGCCTATAAAAACCCCCCTCCCCAGGGAGTCGTGGAAGAGAGAGGCCGTGCAGAGAGAGGGAAAGCGTGGGAGGTGGAGGTAGCCGTGCTAGTCGAGGTGGAGGTCGCCGCCGTGCTGCAGTCGCCAGTCCGCCATAGCCGCCGCCACGGCCGCCTTGCTGACACTGTCCGCCGCCGCCTGGATCACGACCCCTTTCCCCCCCCCCCCCCGACGTGCTGCAGAAGCTTGGAAGCTTCTTAGAAGCTTCCTAAGAAGCTTCTAAGGGGGGGGCTTCCTTAACCCCCCTTCCCACTATATCCCCCAAAGGTCTATTCATACCCCCGGACCCTTGAAGAGGAGAGGGTGAAGCTCATAAAGACCTCCCATAAGCCGTTTCCACGAGCTTTCCGGGATCTTAAAATCCATACCCTATAAAGGGGTATTCCTACATAAGGGAGAAGTAAACATATTTTGAGACTACTTGCCAAGACTCGGAGGAAATTTTTGAGAGCCATAAAGGGGTAAGGACAAAACCCGGAGCCCAAATCCTCTACATCTACGATGGCCCCAAAAAGATCTCAAGGTGCGACTGCGGGAGGTTCATCTCCGAGCATACAAGTGGATATCTCCCCAAGCCCACAAGTCCAGGTTCTTTCAAGTTTATTTTCGCTTAAAGAAATGATTAGGTGCGCTTAGTTCCATAGGGAAGAATGCATTTTACGCTTATTTTTAATGCATGTGGCAGTGGTAAAAAGACATTTGATAAAGTATCTCTTGAAACGTTAGGCAAGGTTGAAGTATGTCATGAATTCGAACGGGTTGCCTGCCTTAGGAGACTAGCTGCATGATGCTATTTTGGTACATTATCAAAGTAATGAGTCTAAACATATATTACTTAGGCAAAGAAATGGAATTTATAAGTGCATTTTTTTTTCTTCTTAGACATGGTAGGAATAAGTATGTGCCGCATGTTAGGCAACATCCTCCTCGTAATGATTTCATGAGGAAAAGTTAACACCCATAGGATATTATCCAAAAAGAAATAGAAGAGAGTACGGAAATGATCTTATGGGCTTGCAAGTGGCATGTAAAATGGAATAAATTATCACTAGCTGTAGTTTTGTATGAACTTCATTGTAGCTAGGAGAACGTTGCGAATTGCATAGTCATCATGCAATAATGTCATTCATTAGGAGCCGCATTTAGGAGTCAAAGCATAAGATTCTAAGGTTGTAGGCATGACTATTTAATGTAAGTCCTAGTAGGACCTAGGAAAGTTAGTATCCAGGTTATCAGGCATTTTTACCTTACCAAGGAAGGATAGGGTTATTGTGAACCATGTGATGCGTAGAAGCAGTGAATCGCATGTTTACACGTATTGGTGTAATTGTAACTATTAATCTCCACTAGATCTAGTTTATTACCTTTAGGAAAGGTTCATCCGTGACGCAAGACAAGTATATTGAATTGTCTAAGTCACCTAAACCACAAGGATTCTTATGGACATGGTTGGGTCGATATGATAGGTATCTCAAGTGCTAACTAGGGTTTAGTGCAATAAGAATTCGACCTAGTTTTACACTGGTTGCCAAGTCAAAACCCGCAAACCCAAAGATCTTACACACATTCACGAGATGTCGAATCAATTGGATGCTCATGCATAAAATGATCTAAGGTTTTATCCTAAGGATCATTCGTTCAAATTATGAAACTCCGACTGGGTTGGAAATTCCTAGGACCGTGGACCAATATAATCAGGAATGGGTTGGGTAAGAAGACACCCTAAACCCTGCTACTTGCCTGAAGTTAATTCTGTAACCTGAATACGCCATTCAATGGGTGAAATGATCCCGTGGAATAGATACAACACATGTACAAAAAGTTGCCACATCGCATAGACTTGAGATTTGTCCACAAGAGAGTTTTGTCATTTCTTGGAAATGATATTGGCAAGTTATTGCGCTAAGATAACCTACAAAAGGATGAGTAATCATCCTGTTACATCACCTTTCCTGGGAAATAGTTGCTAAGGAAAAGGAAAGTTAGGTATTTGCCTGGAAGCAATTGACCAATCAATAGATTGAAGCGACATGGTCGCTGGAATCTACCATAACAAAACCTAAAGTATTGGTAGGGTATGACCCTAACCCAAGAATGATAGGAATCTTGCCAAGTTGCAATTGATTCCGGATCGAATGCGGGTTGCATTCGGAGAAAAGGAGTCACTCCTTAACAGTTTGCCAGCTAAACGACCATTGGAAATTGATTGTGCTTGTAACAGTTTAGAAAGCACTGTTTGCATTATTTGCTCAATGAACTAAAGGATGAAAAGATATCTAAATACTTCAGGTTGAAGGCCTGAAGGGAGAGGCAGCTTCAGTTACCCCCGACTGCCTGCCTGACCCTAACCAAGGGGGTTGTTAACCGCGCCGGGAACGTGGACCGAACCCGCCGCGAGAGGTCTCTCCGTTGAGTTCTACTTGGAGCAGGAGGACGCTTGGGTGCCAGAGGGGGCTCTGGCCGTAAATCCCTCGCCTTCCGGGCCCTGCACAAGAGGCTAACGTGACTCGGGATTGGATCTCGAGGCCCGCATACTAGTCTACGGGCGGAAACTTGGATTAGTGATCCCTGGTGGATTACTGGATAGCCTTCGGGCGGATTATGAACAAGCCTACGGACGGAACTCCTTGTATTTCAAAGATAAAAGGATAAAATGATAATAAAGAAGTTGTTTGACATTGTTTTCTTTATGTCCTGTGATAAGATTACGTGAAGGAACCAGTGCTTAACAGGGTTAATCAAGGAAGCTGTTTGTTATATGTCAAATTAATGTGGTAGGTAATTACATAACTAAAACAAACCGAGGAAAGTGCGGAGGACGGACCATGGGTCCGTCCTATGGATGGGTGGTCCCGGTTAGCCGGGAACTTTTCTCAAAGTTTTCGGCAAACAGAGGATGATCGTCATCTCCAAAACAAGTAACGAGAACGATGACTTAGAATTAACTATTACCCAATTCACGCTATTTTAGGGGAACGGAATGGGACTATGCCTTATGGCAGAGAGGTCGAGCCTTGTATCCCTCTCGTTTCCCATTCTCCTTGAACCAAGTGCAGCGTGAATCCGCTTCGGACCGGGCGTTTCTGCGTAAAGTAGTTCGCTCGGGTCTGACGCTAGTTGCTGCTAGCTAATGACCAAACTAGAAAACCTTAATTCCGGTCGATCCTAAGTGGGAAACGGCCAGGACACTTCCGCTACGTGGCAGACGCGGAAAGACCTAGATTACAAAACCCGTAACATTCCATGGGAGTGCCGGGCGGAGTTCTCTAGACAGCCTTCCGATGGACTGCCAAGACGTGTCCTAGAGGATTCTAGTGGACACGTTACATGCTGAGACTGCCAGTGCACACTGCCAATACCTGCAATGATGTCACATGCAGAGTTGTCCCTAAGATGGACAACACCATGTCCACCCCCTCTATAGGCAGAGAACCACTCACGATGAGGGGTGACATGAAAGGAAGCACCTGAATCTAGAATCCAAGTGTGCATGCCATCATCCGTATCTGCAAGTAAAGCATGTGTACTAAAGTGTAAAGAGACAAAGAGTACGTCATTCCCACTGTCACTGTCATGAGTGACTACATTTACCTCTTCAATTTTGACACTGCTCTTCTTAGGTTGACTCTCTTTATTCTCTTCCTTGCTATCATCTGTCATCTTGCCCTTTCCTTTCTCTTTCTTCCATTTGTAGCAGTCACGTTTAAAGCAACCCTTCTTGCCACAATGATGGCATTCAACATCCTTACCACGTGATTTATTGCGTCCCTTGCTATTAGATTTGCCTTTCTGCTGTGATCTTTCCCTAGTATGCAAAGCACTGGAAGACTTACTAGATGCATTGTTTTGCCGATTCATTTCTTGAATCAGTAGAGCACTCTCCACATCAGCATATAAAAGAATCGCATTAGAATTGCTCATAGCAGTCCTGAATGTATCCCAACTCTCTAGCAAAGTGCAAAGCAAGAAGGTAGCCTTAGATTCTTCATCAATCAAGAACTTCAAGGCAACCAGCTGGCTGAAAATAGAGTTAAACTCACTCAAGTGAGTAGACATTGCTGTACCCTCTTTCATATGCAAATCCGTAAGCTTTTTCAGCTAGTAAACTTTGCTTGTAGCACTCTTCTGCGCATACAATTCTTTCAATCGAGTCCAAATAGCAGAGGCAGAATCCAAACCTTCAATGTTAAACAGCAAGGCATCAGAAATCCATAGCTTGATGGTTGAGAGTGCAAGCTCATTTAAGTCATCCCTGTCTTCCTGTTCCATATCTGCGGGCTTTACCCCCTTTGTCTTAATCGGCCTTGCCTGCTTCTTCTGCAACAAGATATTATAGCATTGTTTTTGCCAAACTACAAAGTTATGTGCTCCTTCAAGCCTCTTAATGTGTATGAGATGACTGTTGTCACTACTGCCAGCCATGATTTTCAGCCCAAATGTAACCAAAAATTTCAGCAAATGCAGGCCCAAACTGTCACACAAGTGACCAAGGTACAAACAAGTACCAACCAACAATAAATGACCATGTAGAAGCAGAGATTTCAGATTTGTAATTAAATTTTCAAAAGCACCAAACCATGTGCTACAGCATTCCACAACTGATTACAGCTGTTTCAAGGGCATATACATCACATTACATGAGAAATCTCAAATTTTAGCTGCAATTTCTGTTGTACGTGTACCCACGGGCATAAATTTTGACACGCACAGTCAAAAGCCCCAAAATTTTTGTGCTCAAAGCATCAACCACACATCTGCATTTTCTCTGTCATGCATAGAACATGCCAATTTTGCCAAAATAGAGCAATTTCAGCAAAACCCCCAAATTTTTCCAAGTGTTGATGTCCAAATTGCATGGAATTGAACTTGCATGTACATAAAATGACCAAATGGTGCACAAATTTTGCCCAAACTGCAAAAGCCCCAAATTGCAAGGGGTCCAATGTGCATCAATGTCGAGAAATTGGGTAAATTTCAGCCGAATTTGTGCATGTACATGAAAAGCCCCATCACAATTCCCAAATTTGGAAAAAGCCCCAAATTTTCGGGCCAAGATTGCACAGATTTCAGTGAAAGTGACTCATCCAAGAAAAAAATCTCACTTGCATTTGAGAATCCCCAAAAAGTTTGTGAGACGCAGGCATTCAATGTCTGCAATTTTTGGTCCAAAGAACATTGCAATGTTTGCTAGGCACAAATTTGGGAAAACCCCAAATTTCAAGACACAGATTTGCACTCTATGCTTGTAGGTTTGAACACCCGGCAAAGGGAAAAAAGATAAACTGCCCGTCGTCCGCACAGTCCGCTCATCGCCCGTGCAGCACGGCACCTTGTCTCGTCCGCTAGTCACCCGTTTGCTGCCCATCACGCTTCTGCATAAGTCAACTACTTGCAAGTGCCGTCCGTCAGCTCGCCTCCAGTCCCGTTACACGACCAATGCCCCGCTGGTCCCGTCTCCTCGCTGGAGCCTCACGTGGCGGCTGTCGACTGTCTACGATGCATGTAACTATCCACAATGCCTCACGACCTGCTCGCTTGTGAGAACTCCTGCTCGCTTGTTGACTGTCAACTGCTACTCATCGAGTCCACCTGGGACTTCTGCAACACCCGAGCTGTCTCTTGCCTCCTCTGATACCAGTTTGTAGAGACTGAGAGGCACGGAGATCGAGATAGTGAGTGTTCGTGAGGCGCAACAAGACAGAGAGAGTGAGAGAGAGCAAAGTAGAGAGTGTGCAAGATTTGTGGGTACAGTGACAAGTATACCTCTTTAGGTTTTTAGATAGATATATATATGTGTAAGTACAAGTGCTAAGGGTGTGTTCACACCCAAGCACATTAAAAGGCATGAGGGCCTTTATTCCCAACAGCAAATTTTGAAATTCGACGTTTTTCATGTCTTCATTGGAGGCTAAAGTGCCTTTCAGCAATTTTACCTCATTAAACACAACATTACGGCTGTGAATAATTTTCTAAGACTGAGGTAGCCACACTCTGTAGCCAAATTCACCCTCATCACCATAGCCCATAAGGGTGTGTTCACAACCGAGCACATTAAAAGGCATGAGGGCCTTTATTCCCAACAACAAATTTTGAAATTCGACATTTTTCATGTCTTCATTGGAGGCTAAAGTACCTTTCAGCAATTTTACCTCATTAAACACAACATTATGGCTGTGAATAATTTTCTAAGACTGAGGTAGCCACACTCTGTAGCCAAATTCACCCTCATCACCATAGCCCATGAAAATGCCTTTGGTGGATTTCAGGTCAAGTTTGTTCCTCAGCTCATCTCTAACATGCACAAAGGCATCACAACCAAAAATCCGTAAATGGTCATATGAGGCTAATTTGCAAGACCAGACCTCCTCACGGATGTCATTATTTAAGAACCTGTTTGGACAACAGTTGCAAATGTGAACCACGGTTTTAAGTGCCTCTCCCCAAAATTCATGAGGAAAATTAGCAGTGGACATCATGCACCACACTCTTTCACATAAAGTCCTATTATATCTTTCAGCCACCCCATTTGAAGAAGGGCTGTAAAGAGCTGTAAGCTCTCTCGTAATTCCATGCAAGTCACGAAAAGACTTGAACTTAGTAGATGTAAACTCACCCCCATTATCAGTTCTCAAGCATTTCAGCTTTCTATATGTCTGAGGGGTCATGAATGCATGAAAAGTTTTTAAAACAGTAAACACTTCACTTTTCTTTTTCATTAGATAAATCCAAATCTTCCTAGAACAATCATCAATAAAAGCGAAAATATGCAGCACCACCCAACGATTTCACGGGTATACTACATACATCAAAATGCACTAAGTCCAAGACATTGGACTTACGACAGACACCAGAGTAAAAGGAATTTTTCATTTGCTTTCCAAACTGACGCTCATTACAAAAGTCAGTTTAGAGCCTTTTCCATCAGCCCTCTTTAAAGAGGTAAGGACATCAAGTACTTTCTGGCTCATATGGCCTAGTCTCTTATGCCATAACTCCAAATGACAACCAATTTCAGCAACTGCAAGAAACTTACTATTCAAAGCTTTACAGTGCAAACAATACACAATGCCCTTCTTGGTTCCTTTTGCAATCAGCATGGAACCCTTTTTCAATTTTCACAAACTACCACCAAACAGTGTAGTGTAACCATGCAAGTCAAGCTGACCAACAAATAGTAAACTCTTTTTTATGCCAGGCACATATCTGACATCTTTCAACACAAGCTCTTGCCCATTATCTAAAGACAAGTGTACAGTGCAAATCCCATCAATGCTACAAGCATGGTTATTTCTAAGGTACACTTTTCCATAACTGCCTGTATTAAACATAGCAAAACACTCCAAGCAAGGAGTTACATGAAAAGAGGCATCAAAGTCTACAATCCAAGTCTGAGTGACACCATCATCAACTGACAAAAGTGCATCAATCACATCAGCCTTGGCAATTTGTATATCTTGCATGTGACATACAAGCGCATCGTAATCATTTGCACATAATATATCAACCTCTATATTCGAGAGCTCCTCTATGACTATATTGAAGGCCACATTGGACTTTTCCTTGCTTTCGACTGCCTCAAATGCATCTATCTTATCCTCTTCTTTTTGTCTCCTGCATTCTTCTTCCTCTCCTATTCCTTCTTGTAATACCTAAAATCAAGCTTCTTGTGGCCCTTTCAACCACAGTGATAGCAAGTAATGTCAATCTTTTCCTTTCCTTTGCTCTTGTGTAAATGCCGCGAACAACATAGTATGCTTGACAATTATGATATTCACTTGTTTTCGAGATTTAATATAAAAGAAAATGAATACTTAAAGCTGAAAATGAAAATTACTCACAAAATTACAGCCATGAAAATGTAAAAGTAATGGAGACAAGATTGAGGGTTGAAGATGGGCAACCCCCCCCCCGAAGGAATGTATTTCTGCTCAACCCAAGTCCCTTAGGGAAGAGCTCAGTTACAATCAACCTGAGAGTGAGGAGAAGTAATTCTCACTCTCACAAGATCATGCAAAGCTGTACAAACACACATGCATTATCTATTATGCAATGATAAGAACTCATTTCTTTACAGTATGAGAGAAGAAAGAGGGGAAATCAGCCTTTCTCCGTCGTTGATCAACAGTACATGGATAGGGCTTGCTTCTTATTGCTAAAATGGAAGAAAGAGCTCGAGAAGGAGATGCTGTAATGAATTTACAGGCTTGCTGTCCTATAAAATAACAGTGATAGAAGAGGGAATATGGAGGAATTTGATAATGGAGAAGTGGGGGATGATGATGGGGATGGATGGGGCCGCCAGTTTCTGGCTATCTGTGGGTGCTGTACATGAGTTTACAGCAAAGAAAAATGATGTTGAACGATGAAAAACGAGCTCTTATTTATAGGAGAGGGAAGAGCTAATACAAAAGGGGAAAGTGGAGTAGCACAAGACAAGTGTCCAGCCACATGTCATAAGATGTGACAAGTGGTGGGACACTTGGAAACTTGTGTGACAAGTGTCTTGACACTTGTCTCTTCTCTATGGCCTTCCTTTCTGGGTTGAATACTGTCAAGAATAGAAACAACCAAATTTAGTAAGCACAGTTAGAGTACAGAACTTACTATTTTTAGAATGACATCCCTATTTTTTAGGACTAGCATTTTTAGGCTAATTCGAGGCTCCTAAAATTAAGGAACCTCCTAAAATTTAGGAATCTCCTAAAATTTAGGAACCCCCCCAATATGGGTGTCATATGAAAGTTTTTTCCGTGTACATCGCAAAAACGGTATCAGAATCTTCATGTGACTTTTCTATGCAAAGAAATGTGCATTTCAATCTTTCAGCCCACACATGCACATTATACAAGCATTTCATGATCATGCCATCTTGTTGATTGTAACTGTCTGTTCTGGTGGATCTAGCCCACACTTCAAGGCATCAATCCTTTTTGTGTGCGAGTCTAACCCTGATATGCGTGAGTTCTGGTCACAGACGCCTAACTGGGCCATATAGGTGGAAGTGTGAACTATCTTTTCTCTAACCCACCGCGTGGGTCCACCATAACCTGTGACCACTCATCAGTGGCCAGCTCCAATGCACTTTTCTTTATATCTAATTAGTGCAAAGGAAATAAATTTAATAAATCATTATATAGACAAATTAATGAAAAAGGATACAAATTCTGTTTCTATAGAGTTGTGACAGCCCTCTGACTCTTATTCAGCTATCCTCAACTGAAAAGCTTATTGATATGGCTGAAGAATGTTTGGGTAATCTTTCATGAATTTTTCATCTACCCACTATGCATCTATTGTGAGTAGATTCTTGAATTTTAGTAAGAATTTCCGTGTCACAAGGCCACTTCTCGTGGTTCGATCCTTGAGAAACAAAATTTTTTCAGGCTCCAAGAGTTGCTTTGTTTCTTCAACTTCTCGGGGATCTTCAATAATGGGTTCCTTTGGTTCTGGTCCTATGTAAGGTTTTAGCAAACTTACATGAAAAGCGTTGTGTATTTTCCAATGAGTAGGAAGCTCAAGTCGATAAGAAACTTTATTTATTTTCTCAATCACTTTGAAGGATCCAAAGTATCTACTGGAGAGCTTTGGAAAAGATGAATTTTGACCAGAACCTTGTTTGAGCTTGCTTTTATCAAACTTTAGTAAGACATATTGACCTTTTTCAAAAGCCAAAGGTTTTCTTCGTTTATCTGCTTGCTTCTTTTGTAGCTCTTGGGCAACTTTGATAGTGGCTCCAACTTGATCCATTATCTTTAGTGCGAATAATTGGAGGAGGAATCACCTTACCCTAGACTATTTCATTTGGAGCTTTCCCTGTGGATGAGTGCACTGTATTGTTGTAAGCAAACTCCAATAATGGAAGATATTTCTCCCATTGTGACTTATGTTTCACTAACATAAGCTTTCAACATATCCAAAAGAGTGAGATTCATCACCTCTGTTTGGCCGCAGTTTGAGGATGAAAAGCTGAGGAGAACTTTAAAGTGGTTCCCAAATTCTCAAATAAAGCACGCCAAAAGTTACTTGTGAATTTGGAGTCTCTATCTGAAATGATCTCACAAGGCATACCATGTAATCTGAAGATATGTTGAATGAAAAGTCTTGCAACTTGTGCGGATTTCAATGTTTTATGACATGGAATAAAATGTGATTGCTTGCTGAATCGATCAATTATGACCCAAATCATATCATGACCTTGAGGTGTTCTTGGAATACCTGAGATAAAATCCATTGTGATAGATTCCCATGGATCTTTGGGCACTGGAAGAGGTTGTAACAATCTTAGAGTCTTCTGCCTATCATACTTGGATTTTTCGCATACTAGACAAGCCTCAATGAACTTATGTGTATCTCTTCGTAATGTTGGCCAATAAAAGTAGCGCTCAATTGCACTTAGAGTGGCTGCCCTCCCTCTATGCCCTGCATAAGTGGGTTCATGACTTACTTTAAGCACCTTTTGTCGAACAGAAAGAGTGACACAAAGGAGATTGTTCATGAGAAGGTAACCATCTTCGATGGAATAATCTGGATGAGAATCTCCTTGCTGTAAATTTGACCAAATTGCTGCAAAATCAGTATCTTCATCATAAGTATTCTTCATTGTTTGAAAATCTTCATGATGAGCCACTGTAATAGTTGCAATGCGAGGCACTCTAGAAAGTGCATCAGCAACTACATTTTGTTTCCCTGGAGTGTACATAATTTGAAAATGAAACATAGACAAGAAATTTTCCCATCTTGCATATTTCTCCTGCAAATGCTTTTAAGTCTTGAAATACTTCAAGCTTTGATGATCAGTTTTAATAAGGAATTCATTGCCTAAAAGATAATGTTTCCATATCTTTAAAGCATGAACCACTGCTAAGAGCTCCTTTTCATAAATGTCATACCTTTTTTCCACATCATTTAGACGGCGGCTTTCAAAGGCTACGGCATGGCCTTCTTGATTTAGCACTGCACTAATACAATCACCGCAAGCATCTGCTTCCACCACAAATGGTTTTACTACATCTGGAATGATAAGAACAGGTCTAGAAGTAAGAGCTATTTTCAGCCTTGTGAAGGCTGCATTCTCTTTTTCCTTCCATTGGAAAGAGATCTTCTTCTTTGTAAGGTCATGAAGTGGAGAAGCCATATGTGCAAAATGCTTGATGAAGCGGCGGTAATAAGAGCATAAGCCAAGAAACGATCGCACCTCATGTACATCATGAAGATGAGGCCATTCATGGATTATCCTGATCTTTTCAGGATCCATCTGAATCCCTTCAGAAGAGATGACATGCCCAAGGTAATTTATTTTATGCATGAAAAATTCACTCTTTTTACCATTTACCAAGAGTTAATTTTGTTGAAGTAATTGTAGAACAATTTTCAAGTGTTGATGATGCTCCTCTTCATTCTTGCTAAAGACAAGAATATCATCAAAGAAAGTACCGACATATTGTCGATGCTCTCTAAAGATGCGCTCCATCATTCGATTAAAGGTGGCTGGTGCATTGGTTAATCCGAAAGGAACCACCAAGAATTCATAAAGACCGTATGAAGTGCGGAAAGCAGTTTTGTGTATATCTTGTGGTATTACCCTAATTTGATAATAACCACTCTTTAGATCAATACGGCTGAAAACTTTTGAGTCTCCTAGATGATCCAAAATGTCGTCAATTCTGGGAATAGGAAACCGATTCTTCACAGTGATTTTATTGAGGGCTCGATAATAAATGCACATCCTGAATGTGCCATCTTTCTTTTGAACAAGAAGAACCGATGAACAAAATGGTGAGCTACTTGGCCTTATTAGCCCACGGTTGAGTAGGTCTTTGACTTGCTTTCTGATTTCTTCTTGTTGAGGACGGCTCACACGGTATGGTGCTATATTAGAGGGAGAACTGCCCGGGATAATATCAATACGATGGTCTTTTGGCCTTTCTGGGAGAAGCTAATAAGAAAGATCTAGGTATGGTGTCTCCAGAAACTCCAACTTGGATCTCGTACTTATTGCCTTTGTTGGTGAGTTCTACCTTCTTTTTCTGAGAGAATATGGTTGAATCTACTCTATGATTCCAGGGCATGCCAAGAATCACATCGCGACCATCAAGGTCTCCGATACAGAAGGTATCTTCGTCACTCTAGCCCTCAGTTTGAAACTTGAGCTTGCCAATGTAGGGTATCACAGTCTTCACTGTGTCACCTTCATCAGCATTTCAAGCTTGGCGAACTTCTGCCGGAGTGTCCATCTCTTCATTCTTTAATCCAAGCTCTTTAGCTAATTGCAAGGAAATGATATTTTCATTCGCCCCAAGATCTATCAAGAATAGTGCTTGCTTACCTTGCAACTGTCCCCAAGCTTTTAATAATTTGCGCGTCTTTGGAGTGTGAGTTGTGTTTGCAACTACATCACTGATAGCATTGATTTTCACTGGCGACTTAGGCTTGTTGTCAAAAACCTTGCTTTGTCCCTTGTTTGGACATTGCTTCGCTATGTGGCCTATTTGTCCACATTTAAAGCACTTCTCTTCTTTCATGAAGCGTTGCTTTTCTTCTTCGGAAAGTTGCTTTGCTTGTGGGTATAGATTGAAGTGAAATTGAGGAGCATTAGGAGGTGGATAGGGCTTCATCTTCTTTTGATTTGATGGCTGCTTTTGTCGTTGTTTTTGTCCTTCATTTGGGACTGAATACTCCTCATCATCAGCTACTCTCTTGTTATCATTCTTTTGGAATGATTTGTTGCCATTGTGCTCCATTTCCCATGTCTCAGCATGGTCAATGAGTTCCCTGAGACTAGAACAATAATAATAATTAAGAGCAGTACGAAGTTTAAAATGCAAACCTCCTTGAAACTTCCTAAGCTTTTCCGAACTGCTGATCTTCTTGAAATGTTCGACCTTCAAAAGTAGCTCCCAAAATCTCTTGTTATAGTCACCAAGTGACTCATTTTTCCTTTGCCAAAGCCAATCCCATTCCATTTTTACATCTCTTTTGAAATGAACAGGAAGAAATTGGCTTTGTATCATGCGAATAAAGAACCGCCATGATTTTGGGGCAGCATGATCATATTCCAACCCCGTCCGCCAAGTATGGGCTAAGTCGGTTAAATGTAAAGCTACAAACTTAATCTTTTCTTTTTCTTTATACTTGTCACGATCATACAAAATTTGAAATTGACGAATAAACTTCAGAAGAAGATCAGGATTTCGGGAACCATTATACATATTGAACTTGATCTTCTTTTCAAGTTGAGATAGTGACTTAGTCTTCTTCTTCCTATTATGCCTTCGTCCATGCCCGGATCTTGAGGTTGAAGATGATAAAGTGCTTGATGGGGATGAAGATGGAGACGAGGGTAAAGAATGTCGACGCCTTTGACGATGATGAGGTCTTCCACGAGAAGGGTGTGACTCTTCGTTACTAGAAGAGAGTCCATCAGAGTAGGCGCCAGATGACTTTGAAGAAGAGGATGAGCTTCGACGCGATCTCTTTCTTTGTCTTGAAGTAGAATGGGACTGCCTCTTAGAAGTAGTTGGACTTCTTCATCGGCTCCTTTCATTGGTATGGCTTTGTCTCCTTGAAGCAGATGGGCTTCTTTCCTTGAATTCTTTGGGATTCTCAACTTTTTCTAGTTTGAGAAGTTGGTCACAAATTTGCTGATTCTCCTCTCTAAGGCTTTGAATGGCTTGAAGGATAGCACTCGACTGATCCATTGAGACTCTTAAGAAAAAAAAAATGCTCAAGCACTCAATGCAAGGGCTGAAAACAAACAACTTATAATTATAAGCAGTACCAGTGTTGGAGTGAGTACCGAGCCAAAGCTCTAATACCAATGTAAACGCCCCGAACAACGTAGTATGCTTGACAATTATGATATTCGCTTGTTTTCGAGATTTAATATAAAAGAGAATAAATACTTAAAGCTGAAAATGAAAATTACTCACAAAATTACAGCCATGAAAATGTAAAAGTAATGGAGACAAGATTGAGGGTTGAAGATGGGCA